>NC_061527.1:14600000-14697500 GCF_022379125.1 Scophthalmus maximus | reverse complement strand
CAATATCTATCCATGATGTTTGGATGTTCTTGTGTGTGTGTCTCCTGTGCGTCAGGACGGAGCCACCCCTCTGATCTTAGCAGCCCAGATGAGCAGAGTGGAGCTTTGTGTGTTCCTGTTGGGACGAGATGCCAATGCAAACATTCAGGACAACCAGGGAAGGTACTTGACCAGTAATTACCAACTCTTACCCTGAGTAGCTGGGAGGTTGGTTGGTTGGTTGTTTAGCGGAGCAGCTGGGTTCTCCTCTGTCCATCTCACTGTTGCTGTAGCCGTGACAGATGGAATGACTTTATACGTAATGTTATATACATTTTCTCGTGATTGATGCTGAAACACAAAGTTCTGTTGATATTAGCATACCTCATGTTTATAACTATTGAAAGAATAATGATTGTACAGTTAAAATTGGCCAGAAAATTAATTTACCATGTGATTCTACAGTACTTTGAAGTTATAATGATTTATAATTGTATGATTAGTTCTCTCGGTGTAATTGATCCAGTATGTTTCTGAATTCACAGATCTGCGTTAATGCTGGCCTGTGAGAGTGACAGTGTTGAAACTGTAGAGGCCCTGCTGAGAGGCGGGGCCAACACACAGCTGGTCGACGTCTTTGGACACACAGCCACCGACTACAGCGTGACCACAGGAAACCAGCGTATCTTACAGATGTTGCAGGATGGAGTACCACCAGGTACTGTACAAGGCCTGGGGGACTTTTTGATTTGGAGAGATAGAAGGGACTGAATTAATATGAATATAAGTTATCTCTGTGAAATCAAGTGGAATAAATGAAACGGCTCACGGCATCACGTGACAGCAGCATCTAAAAGACCAGTAGACCTGGTGTTTAGCTTCCCTTTGTGGCTGTGCTGCTCTGGATCGTGACTGGTACGCTGTAATAAGAGGAAGTAGATCAGGTGGACAGCTGGGTGTGATTTGAAAATGGGTTAGGGTTAGGGTTTGGGAAAAAAAAGGAGACGAAAAGACTTGTTCCTCTTTTATCTCCTAACAAAGACTCGGCTGTTGTATGAAAAACGTGTGACTGGTTGAAAAAGGAGAAGAAAGAGAGAATTAGGTGTGTATATGATGCCTGACCACATTAGTTTTTGTTCTTTAACTGGAGAATTTGGTGGATTTACATTATATTATATACTACATTTTTAAAAAGTGAGTGGCAGTGGGGATGTGTATACCTGTGTGTGTGCACATATACTCATGTGCCTCTGGTTGTTTGCTGAACCTCACTGCCATAGAGGTTAAAGTGTTTTGCTGTGTGTGTCTTCTCCCTCGGCACACGTAGCTTCTGAGGGCGCGGGCGAGGAGGTAAGGTTGCACAGCTATGTATTGCATCACTCCCTCCATCAATGAGCTCATGGCTCATTTTGGCCGATCATATTGTGCATGTTTTCCAATATGAGGTCATTGTTTTTGTGTGCTGCTTTTCTTTTTCTTTTTTTCTGGCTTTCATTCCGCCCTTGTTGTCGACCCTTTTGTCTTAGTTTCCTCCGCTTTTCCATTTTAAGTTGAGCTTGACCTCTGCTTGTATGTGATCCTCCCTGCAAACCCCCACACAGCCCCCCCAAGTCCCCTCAGGCGCCTCATCAGTGCATGGGGGGACTACCCCCCGCAAACGGAAAGCTCCTCCACCCCCCCGCTCTCCTCTCCAGGTACTGCAAGAACACTTTTTTTTTTTAAAATGCCATATAGCATCATCAGTGCTCAGTCTATATAACATGTATCAGTGGGAGCAATGTCTACCAGCCTACTTAAATATCTACCCCATCACATGTTGCAAATGTGAATGTTAAACTTGTGAGTTTTCTGCCTCAGAACAAAAAAAGATTTATTGGTGACAATTTTCCAGTTAGCTTCTTATTCACAATGTGTGGACAAACGGGATTCAAGTATGTTCATTAATCTCTTTAATGACTAATACATATGCATTTTATTGTTTCTCCATCATGAAGATGCAGGGTTTGCCACCTTCTCCACAGCCCCGGAGTCCTGCTCCCCCTGGCCCACCCCCTTCTCCCCAACCTCCAGAAACGCAGCAATCGGCCCAGGTTGGCTCCATAAATCTTAAGTATAGTTTAGTCATAGCTGATGTTCACCCTTTTCTATTTTCATGCAAAGCAACATTCGTTTGGTCGTCTTTTTTTGGGGGGGTCGCCTATGTAAGTCAGAAGACGAGGAGGTGTTTGAGGAGATTCGACGGCTCCGTCTGGAGAGAGGCCGCCTGCTCCAGAAGATCAAAGCCTTGGAGCAGCAGCAGCAGAGTGCCATCTCTGCCTTGGGAGAGGTACTGCACTGCTTGAAAACTATTCCCTGATTTGTGTGTCTGGTCTGCATCAGCATATGTGTGTTTTTGTGTGCTCGCTATAGTTGTCCCAACTGAAGCAGCGTCTGAAGGAGGCTGAGGCACAGAGGGACAACCTGCTAGAGGAGCTAAACGGAGGCCATGGTATAGGGGCCAGTGAGGACATGGACGAAATGCTGGACTTCCCAGGTATGCGATCTATGTGTACATGTATTTCTCCAGACCCAAGCACAGAGCGTGAAAGTTCTTCCATGCATGTGTCCTGCTAAACCGCATTGGGCATTCCTGCGTGTATCATGTCAGGGAGTAAACTGATTGATTTTCTTGTTGTGGTTTTTCTTTTGAACTTTGCCATCAGAGAAGCTGCTCTCCAAGCGCTCCAGAGCCTCCCCTGCTCAGGGCGAGGACACTGACTCAGCCAGTCCCTCTCCTGCCCCTGCAGACCCAGGAACTGTTGCTGAGCTGCAAACACAAATAGAGGAACTGACCTTGCAGAACTCCGAACTTGTTCTCAAAGTACAGGTAACGTCAGCGAGAGCACGAATACATGCACCTATGCACAAAAAGAAAAAGAAAAAACACGTATTCAACTGACAATAAATATACAAAATATAAAAATCTCCCCTTCCCTCTCCCTCACACACACACACGCAAACAAACACAGTCCCAAGCCTCTTTAAAGGGGATAAATAGATAGTGATAGTGAAGTGATTATTAAGTGGTTTCCCGGCAGTAGATGAAGATGCTGTTTCTGGGGTCGCTGAGTGTCCCGACTGGAGCATTAGTCATGACCACTTAAACTTTATGAGGCTGCACTCTCGTTCACAAATGCACCA
The DNA here is from genome assembly GCF_022379125.1 of Scophthalmus maximus. Lineage (NCBI taxonomy): Eukaryota > Metazoa > Chordata > Actinopteri > Pleuronectiformes > Scophthalmidae > Scophthalmus > Scophthalmus maximus. The sequence goes on along the minus strand of NC_061527.1, from coordinate 14,694,341 downwards.
GGGCAGTTGTGTTCATGCAAGTATAAATAGAACAACACAACATTAGATGCAGACATGAAGGCATATTTTAGTCATCCTTCACTGACTGGGCCGCGCTGGTTGAAGTTTGTTAACGGTATTCTGTTCTGGTGTGTCGTTGTTCGCTCACCTCTGTATGAGTAGCTGTGATTTAGGCCAATAACTTCAGTTCTGCCCTGCTGTGTTAAAAAGAACCAGACAGGAAATTGGGGGAAGGCAAAGTCCACTAGAACCAAACCTCCTGCTGTGATTTACTGTAAATGATGGAGAGCAGATTGAAATTCCAAAATTAAAGGGAGCGCCACCAAATTATACATATATACGGGTCAGTTTATTAGACTCTGGGAGTTTTATTTAGTCTGTGAAAACAATGGTACAATGTCTTCTGTGGATCTGAAGGACCTTTGTCGGATTTGAAAAAAAAAAACATAAGGGTATATCATTAAGGTTATATCTGCTTGGGCTTTGATTTATAAATACATTCAACATTTATAATAGAAACTACAGGCAGAAAAGATATGAAACCTAGTGCCATCACGGGCGATGAATCAGCACTGACTGATAAAGGCTGACAAAGGTGAAAACATTCATAAGCTATCAGAATGTGTCGTCTGTGTGGTACTCAGATGCTGGAGATGTTTGAGAAGGACGACACAGACATGCAGACCTCCTGCCCGGACTCCGTGCCCTTAGCTCAGTATGAGACCCTGAGGAAGGAGTTTGAAGCCCTGCAGGAGCGCTTGTCTCGGGCCCAGGCTTCAGACGGGACCTCCAGCGTGGCGGAGGAGTGGTGAGACTGAGCTGAAATAGCCGACACGGTTCACATTCACTTGAACTCTCCTGTATTGAATCAGACCTTTATTCTGAGATGTGTACACATCAGCTCCAGAGCCTCAGCAGTATCTGGTTGCTGCCTCTAACAAGGGCCATTTTTAAAAGTGCTGAGCATTTACATTTTGTCCTGCAGCAAGCAGATGTGGACGCAAAATGACTTTGCATTACACTTGTTCTGTTTGTCATTGATTTGATCAAATACTTTCTGCATTGACTAATAATCCTTGTTTTGCAGTGGTGATGACAAATCTCAGACAGGAGGAAATGCAAATGCAGAGAGTACAGAGGCTTTGAAGGAGAAGCTGCGTCGGTTGGAGGAGCAGTTGGCCTCCTCCCAGTTTGAGCTGCAGGAGCTGAAGGAGCAGATGCGTCTTGGGGTGCTTTCTGTGGATTGTGGTGAGGGGGACTCTGTCGTGACAGGTGCTGGGACTGAAAGCGGTTCTGGGGCTGCAGGGGAGGGTCTGAGTAAAGAGGCACAGCAGCTGAGAGCCAGGGTGACGGAGCTGGAGGAGGAGCTTGCTGAGACACAGGGCCAGGAAGGGGGTCAGAGAAGCCAGGACAGTAACACAATCAAACAGCTGACAGAGAAAGTAGAGAAACTGCAGGCTGCTCTGGCCCAGAGAGAGTCTGTGAAAGAAGAGGGGGAGAGAGACGGCAAAAGTCAAGAGACTGAAACAGAGAAGTGCCTTGGTGACAAAGTGGCTGAGTTGGAGGCAGCCCTGGCAGAGAGCAGGCTATCGGGGAAAGAGGGAGGGGCAACGAGAGATGGAGATCAGGTCCGTCGTCTCCAGGAGCGATTGGGAGAGCTAGAGGGGCAGCTGAGGAAGTGTGTGCCGCGCACGGAGCTGGAGGAGGTGCAGGTGACTCTGGGGCTCCAGTGTGAGCAGCTGGCCAGGGAGAGGGCAGAAGTGGCCAGAAGGCTCAACGATGCCCTTCTGGACCTGGAGAGACTCAGGCCTCCTCCACGTGGCCTTGATGAGGAAGAGGAAGAAGAGGAGGAGCGCTCAGAGAGCTCAGGTGTCTAGTGTGATTTCTTTCCAAAATAGAAAATATTATATGCATTTATTGTTAGTCTTTGACCTCTTTGTCCTTGTTGTGAATGATCACGCCCCTTCTCCGATCAGAGCACTCCAGACGTAGCTTGACAGCAGTGAGGGAAGAGCTGGACGTGGCGAGACAGGAAGCGGCCCAGGCTCTGGATTGTCTGTGTGCAGAGCGAGAGGGCAGGGCACAGGACGCCCTGCAGCTGAAAGACGCAGTGCCGCTCTCAAAGCACAGGGAGGCGCTGTCGGCAGTGTCGGAACAGCTAGCTCAGACGCTGCAGGAGCTGCAGGAGGAGAAGACCCTCCGTGGCAAGGCAGAGGAGCAGGCTGCCACACTGGAGGCCAAATTGCAGCCCATGCAGGATGCCGTACCCAGAGAGGAGTATGAGAGAGTCAAGGTCAGAAGGGGAATTCATAAATCTTATGACACGAATGATCAAATGAAGCAGATGAGAGATTTTTTAAAGAACTTTAAAATATAAAAGGCAGGGGGACAGACTCTGTCTAGTAGCTCATTGTTGGAAGAGCAATGCCTGTATTTAATATAAGACTATTTCTCACTGGGCCACAGGTTTATTCCTGAAGCCCCATACCCCTGAGTCGAAGTTGAGTATTATCAAAGTAATATCAAAAGTTTTTGGAAGTGACTTTACAAAAGTAAACACAGTACAAAAATTCACTGAAGTTCCCTGAGAATTTCGTTTAACTAATTGTTGTTTTAATTTTAAATTTTCGCTTTTAAATTATTTAAGCTTTTAAATTATTTAGGGTTCATACCTCAAATTGGGTAAAAAGCACAAGTAAGTGAGATACAGATATGCTAATGTGCAAAGGCATTCAAAGAGCAAAATGTAAATGCATTTTGTCCTCACTTAGGAGTCCATACCCATTAACTTTCAAATCATCACTGGACAAAATTATGATTGTTGTCAAATCCGTGCCTCTTGCCCCACAGGCAGAGCTCCAGCGCTCCCTGCAGGCCAAAGAGAGCAGTGCAGCAGCAGCACAGGACGCGCTGACCGAGAAAGAGATGGAGCTGAGGGAACTGAAGTCCCAGAAGGCCGCAGAGCAGGATCTGATCTCGAAGGAGGATCACGAGGCCCTGCGGCTCTCTTTGCAGGCTGAGATCAACGCCCTCACGGCTCGTTTCAACGATCTAACCCGCAAACATGAGAAGACCTGCACGGAGGTTATTGTTTCTGGTTCCTCCAATCCTATCTAACGCTATCTAAAGCCACATTAGATGTTATTGTGTCTGCCACAGAGTGAGCAATGTTCCATGAAGGCCTCTTCCCTGCCCTCTACATTATTCATAACTGTATTACTTTCTCTATTCAGTACCATCCTCTGTCTCATTGATCCCTCTGCTTATGTGCTTACTGATGCACTGAAGCATATGTGTATCATAGCCTTGTCACGACTCTCCAAATGTAATTTTCTCTTCACCTATGTAGTGGCATTCAGATATACAGTAAACACTGTCACTTTGTAAACTGAGTAATTGCTTTTCCAAACGCAGATGTTGATTAGGGGCCACATTTTCTTTTTTTATGTATTTCATTAATGGAGTCCTGCTAAAAAATAGAGGCCATTTTATTGCAAAAAAACATGGTCTGTTTGTGCACCCAACCAGTTTAGCTTTGGTAGGTGCTGACACACCGGACGTAAAACAGAAACACATTTTTTCTGTGGTGTGTATAGATTTACTGTGGCTTGGTTCACTGCATTACAGCCCCAGGTTGTGTAAAGATCATAAGGGAAAAATCTCAGGAAAAGCAATTTTGAATGAGGAATATTTTTGACTTTACTGTGAAAGTAGAAACAATTTAGGAAACAAGTACAACATGCGATGTATGGCAAGGGCAATCAAACAGGAAAAGGTTTTCTGCAAGTGTATATTTTTGTCAATGTGAATGTGTCAAGCTTAAGTACTTTAGTATGTAAATAGCAAATTTAAATACTTTCCAAACCTCTGTCAGTGCTGCTGGGTCAGCGCCCAGTTCTACAGTATGTAAGCAGAAAGCATCTGAACTGGAAATGTAACATATACAGAGTTTTTTTTTTAAGTGACATGTTACCACTGGTGCTTTTACGGGTCCAGGTGTTCCAGGTGCAGAGAGAGGCTCTCTTCAACAAGAGTGAGCGGCAGGTTGCGGAGTCCCAGCTGGCCACAGTGCAGCAGCAGCTTGCTGAGCTACAGGCGCAGTCCAACCACATCCAGGAGCTCCACAAGGACATCCAGGATTCCCAGGGCCTGGTCAAGGAGAAGGACCGCAAGGTGAGCGATTGCAGGACCTGTTCAAATTACTTCTGCTGTTGAGGCAACTGTTAGTCAGCCAAACCGATGTGTCTGTCTTTGAGCAGATAACAGAACTGTCCAAGGAGGTTTTCCGCCTAAAGGAGGCCCTGGGAGCCCTCTCACCTCCTCTCGGCATCACATCCTCCTCCTCCTCCACCCATCCTGGTAACCCCGGGCAGCAGGTGGCACTGCAGAACAGAATCTCCATACTCACACAGCAGCTCCAGGTGAGGAGAGACTTGACACAAGATTATATCATGATTTATTTTCTATATCACTATTATTAAAACACCCTCATCTTTAAAAAAAAAAAAGAGACAAATTTGACCTTTGTTCGCAGGATTGGGAGAGAAAGCATAAACATGTGGTGGCTATATACCGCTCCCATTTACTGGCAGCTGTTCAGGTCAGTTGAACTCACACACACACTCCCACACATGCCCACGTGTTTTATGGAAGGGGCTGTGTCAGATTGGATCAATAGAATATCCCATGTTTGGCTGGACTCACAGTCCAGAATTTGTCCCCCTTTTCAATACAAACAATAAAGAGCGGGCACGCTAAGTTCACCAGCTCTGCTTACCAGACAGAGTGGATGAAATTTCAGAAGGGGTGGCGGGGAGGCTTGACTCGCCCTCTTGTTCTGCCAGTTTCATCGTACAGTATTCCACCATGAAGGTGAAGCAATAATTATTCACATTTTTATTTAATGTTCCTTGTTACGACGGATTGTTCAGAATGTTGTTGATCTTTAATACGGTTGCTTCTTCTTAGTTGCTGGTACGTGATTCTATTGCAATTTCTTTCAGACCAAAATAGAATTCTGGTCACATTTTCAAGCCTCTCTTGAAAAGGGTAGGGTTGTTATGGGATAGGCTGCACTGTGTGTTTGATCCCCGATCCTGGTACTTCTGACATTGACCACTATGCTGGAAAAGGTCAGAGGTCTTGTTTGTTTAGGTGATAACTTGGGTGCTGCTGGTGGTTCTGTCCCATAGAGCAATCGGCGGCTCTGCCTGTGCGTGTGTAGCCAGGATTAAAATGCAGCACCTTTGTATTTTAACGTCATTTTCTGTTGCCCAACAGGGAAGAATGGATGAAGAGGTGCAGGGTCTGCTACTCCAAATCCTGAGGATGACACAACATTGAAAGCTTACAACATATGCAAGTCTAATCTACACATCCAGTGGTTCCACAGGTCGGGATGAAGCAGCTCCAGTACAGAAACCTGTGGGACAAATACAACTGACCTGTGGTCAGACTTGACTATGATCAGTAGCTGCATGCGTACATTACAGTTAACTAATCAACAGAGGACTGACTGATAACCAAGCAGAACTGTTGAGCATGTTCATTACAGGTTGGTGGCAGGAAGTGAATGTGGATGCAGAGTGGTTATTTAGAAGATAGAGTCAGGTGAAATGATTGTGTGACAAACTGACAGATTTTTATACAATATTGTTGTAATAAAAAAGAAAAACATACGGCTCACTTGTTGATCATGTTCTTCCTGCTCATCCGCTGTTGATCGTGAACACAATCGTTTGTGAAAGCAGCAGCTTCTACACCGTCTTCTATTTTGGGTTGATGGAAAGTTTGGCTGAAGCACGCGTGTACGGAATGTTGGACAGCTGGGTTCACTGTGCAGCTGCTATAGATGGCAGATATTCAGACTCACAAATGACAGGATGCCATCGTCATTTCTTTAATTAATCTTTAATTAACTCTTTAATTAATTTTACTGACCAAAAAGCCAATTAAGTTAACCAAAGAACTAAAAAATAATCCCCAAAAATTCCTGAGAACACAAAAAGGGGGACATCTGACAGAGTTACATGAATCATTTGGACCTCACCAGAAGCATCTGCAGCTCACCTCATCTCTCTGTGCATTCATGAGGCTCCAACTAACAACAATGGAGGGCCTGGTTAAAGATATGTTGCATGAGACACAGAAAGAGATGCAAAAAAATAAATACATCTGACCCACCACATGTAAGATTAAAAAGTATAAGATTTGCAAAACTATGGTAGGAAGTTTTCTGGCAGTAAAACCAAATTAACAGAAATAAGACAAGCCAGCTGTACAGACACAGACGCAGAATGAAGACAATTAATAAACTGATGTATTTCCCTGAGTCGGGACAAATAAAAGGACTTAATTTCAAGTCCAAATCCACTGTTTTTAATGTCAATCGCATATGAGGGAGTACTATCTGCAGCTTGCTTCAAAAGAAGTTAAAAATATTAATCTAGGAAATTGTTCTGAGGGACACAATTAAAGACAACGACAAACATGACCACGATAAGACAGTTTTAAACATTATTCACCCCCAAAACAAGAGCAGCTTAGATTACTGTTCACAAGTATAAGAGCTTAATCGTCCTGAAGTTCATCCAGTCATTCATTGGCATGGCAAGAAAACTAGTCTTTTGCAATAGGAGCATACAGTAAATGCACATCGTATACACATTCTGACACAAATGCCCGTCTCTGTAGTTATTAAGGCACTGAAGATTGGAGGGGCGTGGGAAATACAGGCATGGTTATACTGAGTCTGTATGCGCAGTACGTGTTCTTGACCCAGGACGTAGTATTCATCTGTCCTTAGAGTACAGTATGAACAATAGTTCTCCAATACAACACATACAATATGTCTTTATCAAGGTATGAGCACCCATTACTTACACAACACAAACAACTGATAGCCATGGTTAATGTGTTCAAACGTCCTGTTTCCAGACAATGTATGGCTGTGTTACATGAAGATATAGTATGACTGCATGATTTTAAAAGAAAAAGGGAGTTGATGCTGAGATTATTATGGGGGAAAAAAAGACAGGAGAATGTCGGGCTATTTTATAATCCCAGCAGTGAATCATGTTCTGTGTATTTCCATTGTGCCATCTCAGAGTCAGGTACTGCGGACACATAACCGCAAAAACAAACTTTACAGTGCAATGAAACAGACGTTTGTCAAATTGTCTCTTGCAGTACGGACGACACACTGAATACAGAACCTGACATCCTTTGTTTTTTTATACCTGCACCAAATAGTCAGTAACAGTTTTGTTCTGGCGGTTTGGTTCTTAACGTGACAGTCTTGTTCTGTGACTGACTGGTCGGGGGAGCCGTGGTCGACCGGAAGCACTTCACTCTCACTGTTTCTTCACTGTGCATCAAAATCCTTATTCCATTTCCTGAAGTTGGGTCCTCTCTGAACAGTCACAATTGGCTGACTGTTTAATTATCCAGCTCCAGGTTGAGTCAAACTGGGGATTCTGATCGATTTGATAGCTTAATAGCTGCATGCTGAGGAGTTTATGACAGACGATGGATAATTTGGTTGATCCGAGAAAGTACAAGGTGACTCAGACCAGAGTCAGAGGACTTTCTCTCCTTGGTAGAGTTGTTCATGGAAAGATATTGACATCCTTTGTCCCGGATGAATATCCATCCGGGTTCCTGTTACAGAGTTTTTTTCGGAATTGTTTTGTATGGGCTCACAAAAATTCAGCTATGGAATAAGGGAAAAGAAAGATGATTCATCATTTTAGGCACAGACTTAAGGTCAATACAGTTTATTGACGGAGATACAATAGAAACATGTCATGGTTGTTATTGTAGCCCGTCATTTATGACAGATAAGCTCTCGATTATTGCTCGCAGTAAGAAAACTAAACACACACACACACACACACACACACACACACACACGAATAATAAGAACCAAAACATGCATTTTTCATTTAATGTGCAAACAATTCTTATGATAAAGAATTTCACAATAATAAGTTATATCAAAAGTAAAAAGATTGATATAAAAGATTTAGAATGATATATTTTACCATCTCCTGCATCCCTGCACTAAGTAAATGCACTTCCAATCACAGCAATCATGAACATGTTCATTGTCATATTCCCTGGTGTATGTCCCTCGTTCTTACCGTCCCATTAAGGGGCAGGTGGCTCACTGTTTCCTCCTGACCACCTGTTTGAGGTGGAGCTCACTCTCTGCTGCTACGATAGGCACCTCGTTCCTCAGGTGGTATGAGATAAGGTGGCTTATGCTCTCAAATAACATGTCTTTGGTCCGGACCTGTAAAGAGGGGAGCGAGAGACGTCCTCTGAAATAAACATCTGATTTAAGTCTTATTTTGCTTCAATGGCTTTATATGAACTATTACAAAAGAGTTTTCGCCGTGGGACTCACCACTCCCTCAGGGTCCACCAGCAGCAGGTGTTTGGGCAGGCCACAGTGCATGCCTGTTAGCACATACTGTCCCGGGTTGGTCGTGCTCTCCCGGACGAGGAAATCTCCGTCTCGGACGAGGAGTTTCTCCGCGTCCCGTCGGCTCATTCGGCTGTGGTACCAGGCCTCCCTGCGGAGTTGGTCCTCGTTTGGGGCCACAGGGGCTCGGCGGCGGGGAGGGCTCGGCCATTGGTCCTCCAAGATCCGAACGCCCCCAGCCTGAGCACCTTCAGCTACGGTTGAGCCAACAGCTCCACCGCTGGCCTCGTGGAGCTTCAGGGCATCCTCAAAGGGCCCTACAGGGACAATCATATTTTCAAAAATAAAAAAATATTTTCCGTATAGAGCATTTTTCTCGTAACAGAGTGAGATGATCCTTAAGATCTGTATCAGAATATGACATTCTGAATGTCAGGACTTACTCATGTCAAAGAGATCTTTCTTGGGACTGTCGGGTGCCCTGCCCCCTCTCTGTCCACTGGGACCCTGTGCCAGAAAATCCAGGTTTTCCAGAGTCTGGGTGTTAACATACTGATGCTCCTCGACGTCTCTGCTGCCAGGTGGTTGGCCATCAGCACACAGGTAACCATCTGATGTCAGACCTGAGAGAGACAGGTGAAAGCATTTCTTACATCTGGACCACGATTTTAAACTAAACTTTGTTCATCATTTGATTCTCAGGTTAAAAATATGGGTGGGGGTCTCTGCTTTGACCTTAAACTGTTTTGCTTCTTATTTAATATTTCTTCAGTCTCTCTAATAGCAAGTACGTAATCTTCTTCCTTATCCCACATCTCATGCATTGTCCCCCGAGGTTCCTTAATGGGCCTGATCCTCTTCTCAATCTATTTGCTTCCTCTGTGCCACATTACTCATAACACAGTATTTCTTTTCACTGTAATATGGATGATACAGATCTACATCTCCCTCGAGTCTAACTACAACAAACTAACTGATTGTAGAAATTCTGGGAATTGTTGTTCTTGAGAAAATAGAAAATACAGACATAAAAATAATCTATGTAAACCCTACTCAACCATCCACCTCAGAGAGGACAACAGAATTGTGTCACAAACTGTGTGACAGGAATCCAATCCATCGTGCATTAAATTCCCATGCAAAGATAGTAAAAAAAACATCCTTTAAGATGAACCGCTGTAATCATCCAAACAGAATTTTAGAACATCGTGAGGAAGTTTTTTTCAACTGTCAGAGCCGACAAACAACATGAACCACGAGGCCCGGCCTTTAATCTAGAAGGTCATCCTGATTAAAGATACCAGGAACCCTGATTCTATCAGGTGATTCCAGGAAGAGACCAAACACTGGGCTTCTGTCTGTGTATGCAAATTTGATCCAGGCAAGAGGGAAGAAATGAGAGAAATGAGAAGCGATGCGTAAACTCTAACACCGGACAAGCTCATGAAAAAAACATTCCCTGACTTATTCTATATTGAGGGCCGTTGGTTTCCTGGCTAAGTGAAGAACTGAAATATTAAGTATATTATTGGCAATTCAAAATAATCGTTTAAAAAAATAATCCTCCTCTGTCATAAAACTGGCAAAAGGTTACAAAGAACTTTTTTCCCCCTAGCCTTTATACCTACGTACTGCCACAGGGTGTCTCACCTGAGCTGCCGTTGGTCTCAGTGTCCCAGTGAAGCTCATAACAAAGCTGACCAGGGGGGTAAGATGCTTGCTCCCTCCTGGCTGGTGAGCCCATCTGCACACACACACACACACACACACACACACCACACACACACACACACACACACACACACACACACACACACACACACACACACACACACACACACACACACACACACACACACACACACACACACACACACACACACACACACACACACACACACACACACACACACACACACACACCAGAAGCACACATTATAAATACATTTATGTGTCTTCACCTGAATGGACAACTCCCTCGTCTCTTGTACCCACAACATCCTAAATGCATCATGTTGTGAAGCACTCCATTAGAAACATTAACAACAGCATGACACCATATTGTGAGCAGGCTGCAGAGACGGAGAGAGCGCGCTGTTTTCTCTCACCTGGTAATCAACAGAGGAGCCAAGGCTCTTAATGTAATCACATATATCTGTCTTTGGCAATTATGGTGCAGGCCCATCAGGGCAAGTCAGTTATGGAGTACATTTCAATGCTCCTGTTGTGTGATTGATTCCTCAACAATGTGGGTGAGGAGAAGCAAAATACGTTAGTCCCAGTTAACGAGGGAGATATCGAAGAGTTGAAGCCTGAGTCTGGCTGTCACTGTCTGCTTAAGGATAGTTTTTCAGTGTCTGATAAAGAACAGATGTGATTCCATTCCTCCATTAGATGGGGGAGTTGGGAATTAAATATTGCATGTGATTCTAGGATGCGCCCTTAAACATGTGGCAGTGTTGGCAATACTGGTGGTGATAAGTGACGATGTTCTCAAGTAGAAACACAAAAGTGTGGTGTTGGAATAAGTATTCAGATCCTTTACTTACTGTAAAAGTACAGCAATGCAAAAACAAAACAAAAAAATGATTTAAAAATCAAAAGCCTTGCAGTTAAAGTAAAACTACTGGTTGTGTAGTAAAATGTCCCAGATACATTATTATAAATGCAATATGTAAGGATCATGTTACTAAGTTAGTTTGAACTAGTTTATAAACAGTTGGGTAGTTTAATTCCTACATTGGGGGTTGAGGTCATGAGATGATCAATCTTAAATGTTGAATTTAACAGATAGACATTCATTTTCCTAAACAACAGACTTGTGACAACAACTGAGCTGCTAATGGCACCACAATTTTTTTTTGGTTGTTACTGTAGCATGTTTTATTAGTATTCTTTTATTTTTAATCTTTGTACCTATTTAACTTGCCTTTTTTGTTAATCTTGTGTAACCGTATCACTGACAAAAACTATTTTAAAATTACAATATTGCATATTACATAAGATGAGAATGACAAATTCTTCCTTGAACCTCAGAAACGGAGAGGGTTCAGACTTTTCGAGATTATTCACTTATCTTTGATTCTTGGTGAGAAAAACACTAGAGAATTTGATCTTACTGTGTATTTATTTTTAATGTGTTTACGTTTAATTTTAAATGTAAAAAGTATGACATTACAACAGCTGTTGAATAAATGTAGAGGAGTAAAAAGTACTGTATTTACTTTTGAAAGTAAAAGGTAGAATTAATTAAAAATAAAGTACCTCAATACTATATTCAAGAACAGTAATTAAGTAGGTGCACTTAGTTATAGTCCAACACTGTTACACAGCACGGCTAAGGTTTCTATACCAAAAAAAACAGAATCTCATTGTTTCCAAAATCCTGCTCGGAGACCCACCTGCACTGCTGCCTTGCTCTGTGGCTGGACGTGGATGTGACCCAGCAGAGCTCCATTGGACCTGAGCCTGGAATCCACTACACCCCCCACAGGAGGCTCCTTCCCCGGGATGCTGTTGTAGTAATCGTGCTCAGATGAGTCCTCATCCTCCCCCCACATCGGCTCCTCTGGCCTGACAGACCTGAGGGGGCACATACATGTACCGTCAGTGAAAAGGAGCTTATTCTCTAAATTAAAGAAAATACGATGAGAGGTGTTGAATATTGTCCTATATATTATTGTTTGATTACTTTTTATTGAGATATTAATAGTAAAAAGTTGATAAGGAGATCTGGTTCCTTGAATGGATCAGGTCAGATCAGATGACATCTCTGTATCCGAAAATGATCTATATAAATCAGCTTGATACATCTATAGATCACTAGAGCGGCTGCTGCCACTGCTTCTGCTGTAGCTGGCAGCTGAAAGATGTTTATTTGAAACCAGAACAGAAAAGAACAACATGCATTTTGGAGTTTCCAGAAGTTCTAGATCGTGTCACAAGCATAAAATATGTAACGTATTTATGTGGGTCTGTCTTCAAAGGTGGAAACCACAAAGGTGTGTCGCTTTAAATGTTACTGCAGCAAGAAATTGTGGCATGGCATTATCTCTGTTCCTTTTGTAAAAGATGGTCCGGTGTTTCCTATGCTAAAGGAGATAAGATATGACGCAGTGAAGAACGTTTATTTAGCATTTAATTCGACCGGCGCCAATGATGGCTGCAACTTTGAAACTTCAAGGTAATTTCACTCAGTTACGAACCTTCCTAAGCAAAAAAGGTCATGCCTCTCTGTAATTAATATCAAAGAAATAGGAGATCTGTGCAGTATATCAGGTTTTTGAGGTGGAAATTGCAACTAAGCTTTGTTAGTTACCTTTATTATTGTCAAACTAAGTATGACTGATAATGCTAAGAAAGTAAAAAACATCCAGCACCTTCACTTCTCGTGTCAATCTTCCTGAAGAAACATCTGATTTATATCGCTATTTGCTGCAAGGAATGTGTACACATTTATCACTTAGCACCTTGGTTCTTAATGTCACTGCAAATGTGTACTTTTATATTGTGCCACTGCTGCACAGATGCCACGGGTCCTTTTTAATAGAGATTTTGGCAGGACAGTGTGTTACCTCTCTACAGACGTCATAGTTTTGGGAGGACTGTGCAGGTATTGTTTGAACTGCAGCTCGAAGGCCTGGCCGATGGTGCTGATGACACCCTGGGCTAAACCGTCAGCGCACTCCAGGATATGACATGCTGAAGGAAACAAAAAGGAGACAAAGTATGACCTAATGTTTGTTTCCATTATTCATTTATTTTTTTTCTTCAGAACCCGGTAGGCTAATGGGAGCGATAGATTGCTCAAAATATTTATATAACAAAGCAAGAAATTTTGTAAATGTCATAGTAAGGTCCACTATCATATCAAGGGGACTGTAATAGAAGAGTGATTTTGTTTCCAAATGAAAAGGAAAGTCATACCTCTCTGATTCACTGGGTCTTTGGCCACATACGCTACATAATCAGGTGTATCCTGCAACAGACAGCAGGGACAATTCAATTAGACCACATAAATTGGATGTACATAACTACATTAAGGCCTCCATTGACTCTCGGGTCATGAGATCGGTGATGAGTAAAATGCAATCCAGTCAGATATGTGCCAAAATGTCCAAACAACAACAACAACAACAACAACAACAACAAGGAGAGATCCATGTAAAAAGCTACACTCACTGTGTCTCCCCCAGAGGCAAATGAGATGGACTGCATGGGATGATGTGCTATCACCTGAAAGAGACAGAGTAGATGAACCAGAGGCAGAGGTTTGATCAACAGGGATTTACTGTATACAACAACATAACAGGACAAAAACACATGCAATGCCAAAATCTAATAAAGTAAAAGGTAATGGGTTGGGGTTTGACCAATACACAATTTGTACATTTAATGCTGAAGCTGTTGGCAAAGAAAAAATCCTCAATACAAACTTTTAAAAATTCAATGTCATATGTCCCTCAGCAATGAATTTACTCATTACACAACCCATTCATTGGATGTGGAAACTCAGAGATTGATTGTTAAATGAGAAATATTACACATAATTCACAAAAAATAACTGAAAGAATACATAAAATGTTTTAGTTTTTTTACAGATTTTAAAGATTTCAACGTAGTTGTGGTGACAGAAGATATTTATTAATATCAGCTAAGGTCAATAACATAATAAAGGTATATTTGGCAAACCTTTTCACTCTAATCTTTAACTAGATGGATTCATCTTAATCTAACTAGCATCTGACCTGTCTTGTGGTAGGGATGAGCAGACCAAGGCCTTCTATGGAAATATTGAGTGCGATGCTCATGCCTGCAAATCGCAGGTTACTCTTCCCCATAACGGTCTGGAGAGCTTTGTTCAGGGCCTGCATGAGAAATGATATGGTGGAAGCTATTATCAGTATCACATATTTTAAACTGGGATTATTACAGAAAAAAATGTCATGTCTGAAGCGACTATCGTAGACATTCTGCATGTTAAAACTACTTTTGACCTTTTTCCTCCAAGGCCCCCTTCCTCCTGGCACAGCTTCACAGAGCCTGTTGATGGCTTCCCTAATTAGGAAAATGAAACGGGGTCAAAGGTCAACACTCAGTGGGAGATACTGGGTGCAAGGAGATATTTATGATCTAGACGTCGTGTTGATTTATGGTGACTGTGCACCCACATGCGTTATGACCGGGAGGTTCACTGGATTGTTTGTGAGTATCACTGAGATTAAGACCTTTAAATGTTAAGCCCATGTTCGGGGCTACACAAATGTGCTGCATCACAACAATGGGGATAAAAGAAGGGTTAAACACCAACAGACGCTTTGCATTTTCTCCCTTGGGCTGAAGTCAAAGGTCACAGAGGTCACTCGTCACAGTTCAAAGCTCAAGAAAAGGTTTCCAGCAGGGCTGTCCACAAGGAATTAAACTAGCTTTCAACACAGATTTCCAGAAATCCTACGAAACAAGTCATCATTAGCGATTGTCCAAATTGAATAAGGGAAGATGAAACACCATAATATGATACAAAACAAAGTGTCCATATCTTCCACTGCTTCTCTAGAGCATCATTATTCTCATTCATTTTCCGCAGTGCAATTCTCTCTGCAGATTTGTTACAATGTTTCGCATTAAAGCGGCTGTAACTCCTGGGAATTTCTGTCTAATGGACGTTTAAAGCCTCTGTTCCCTGAGAGTCAGATGGCGGGAGTGAGGCCTAATGTGGATTTGAGGCCGGAGCTGGAGGCTTTCTCTGCCAGGGGACAGCGGGGACGGCAGTCGAGAACACAGCTGCCCCTATCAAGTGGCTCGTAAATATTTAAAAAGCAGCATCCCAGGCCCCATCTCGAGTAAAGGTCTTCTCAGAGATTTTTTGACAAACACCACAATGTTCGAATGACTCATGCTGATGAGAGGGCAGAGCGAGGAGGAGGAGGAGGAGAAGAGAAATGGATGGGATGTTGTTGTTGTTGTTTTTGTCTGCAGCCTGGCTGGGGTATCCTCCCTGCAATGAAATGCTGGGCTTCATTATCAATGGTGTTGCTGTTTAACACCGTGACACACACTAGAGTGCTGTTGGGAAATTGCTCTCTCCTCAAATCCGAGTGCCGAAGGTAAGTTTTAGAAATCCTGAATGATTTGGTGTGACGTCAACAACCCCAAGGCTGCAAACACAAAACAGATTTGTCATCAATGCACTGAAAACAATTGTGATTATATTGACGGCATGTTATACAGCTACAGCTAATGTACACAGCTTAGACTCAGTATGATTCCTCCCTTCCTGCTAAGGTTATGTTATGTTGTTTTGTGTTGAACACCCCCCCTCCTCCCCCTCAAGAAGTTACAGCCACAGACATTATCCAGCAGGGTGCGTTCATGGGGACCACTGCAGCTTTCCACAGTCATTAGCGAACACCATCAATAATACATCTCTGTCTCTCTCCATCTTTGCCCCCCCCCCCTCCTTGCACTTAAGCCCTGGATGCATGGTGGGCTCCGGTTACTAGCGATCGATTTTGGAGGAGAGAGAGGAGGGTGAGAGACAGAGAGGGAGTGTGCACTTCTCCCATGTGGCTGAGGGTTGCAAATAACCCTGGTTTCATAACAATAACATTCTAAGAACGTGAGGTTTAGGTTCATAGGTAAATATATGACCTCTCTCAGCAGTAAACACACTTGAAGACTACAGAGGATTCAACTTTGTGCCGCTGTCAGTTCGGAAGAAATGACGATCTTCAACATTCCCTAAAAGCAAACAGTTTAAATCAATCGTTCATCAAGTCACAATGACATACTGATGATCAGAAAATGAACAGAAGCAATGCACCAGCCCAGCATTGATACACAGTATAGTGGCTGGCACTTAAGTTTTTTTCCAACACACCTTGGATCAACTTCTCCTGACTCATCGCTACCAGCAGAGATGTTCACCAGCAACTTACCTCGTCACCTGTGTTCGTGTGTTGAAGTCCAGGGAGCGCATTGACTTCAACACTTCAATGCAGCCCATGTACTGCATAGAGAAACAAACCAAAACAGAAATAGTTAATTAAAAAAAAAGTTTATTGCCCCTTTTTTTACTTAGATTATGAACTCGCCATATGAATTGCTGTAAGTGCTGAAGTCAAATGTACACATAAAAATGAAGTTTGAATCAAAAATCATAAATTGACTAATGGAGGATGGCCTAAAATTTTTTAAATAACTCATGGGATACCATAGATATTCCCAGCTGCAATTAGCTTAGTAAATATCCCTATGTTTAAAAACTCATCAACAATAAATATGGAAAGCAAACACTGTTTCCAGTAAAATAGTATGTTAGTGGCATTGCAAAGCTTCTATTTCCCACAATGCATTCTAATCTACTGTAGCTCAAACCCACACGTAGGACGTTAAAGTGCACCACAGAGAGCAGCAGCCAGCTGAGCAGCTTCCTAATGGCTGTCAGGTTGAGGTGCTAATGGCACCTTAACTAGATTGTTCGCACTAAAAGCTCCGAATCATGGACAAACTGAAGCTTCTTTCGTCCTCTGGAGGATGCGAAGGGTGTGAGTGTGTTTGTGTAGTCTGTTGTGCACAATCAGTGCATGTGAGAATGCTAAAATCTATACGACTGAACATGTTTATCTATACAGCAAAATATAATGTGATACAGAGTAGACATGTACAGTGTTGTGTGCCATATCTTAATTAAATAAACCAATACATGAACGACTAATTACAGGAAATAAAAAATAGACACATATCAATTTCAGTCACTATTTGTAGAACAACTTTGTGTGTGTGTTTATATTAATAGTTACTTTTCTCTGTCTGTACTCGTCCTGCTAGGAAAGGACCTCCCGTGAAAAAGAAACCATTTTAAATGTCATACAACATTTTCCTCCCGAAATACAATGGCTTGTCTGATTTATAAACTCTTTATGGTGCTACATAACTCAAACTCTTTCCACAGTACTACAGGTTCGATTCATGTCATGCATGTGTATTTTCCTGGGTTATTACTATACTGAGTACCACCGACAGCAAACAGACCATACGCCAACCACACACACACACACACACACACACACACACACACACACACACACACACACACACACACACACACACACACACACACACACACACACACACACACACACACACACACACACACACACACACACACACACACACACACACACACACACACGAGAGAGATAATGAAAGACCAAGACAGAGAGAGAGAGAGCAACCTTTGAGCTCTAGAGCATAATGAGCTTTCTAACCAGATTTTGAGACGAGGAGTGCGGGGGTGGAGAGTTCCATCAGGAAAATTGTCTCTTTTTTTTCTTTCCCTCTCTCTGCCAATGCCTCCATTGTCACTCAGTCATCTGCTGATGCAACACATCCCCTCATCTTTCACTCTATTGGTCAAGTCTCCAACTAACTATTCCTGGGGCTTCGGAGAAACGGACTCTCCGACACCTTTGTCTACACAATAATTAATGCTGGTTTTTAAATGTGGGTAACCCTGCTAAAAAAGGGAAGTCACTCTGTCTGGGCCAACTGGTTCTGACTGACTGAGCTGCTGGCGGCTATACTCAGACTGTGGAAATGGATCTGTCGGACCTCATCCATGGGTTGGTGCTCCTGTCAGTGTCAGAGCCCCTGTCTCAAAACACTGTGGTGGGTAAAGTGTGTGTTTTAAAACTCATGCTCTCATGGCAGCAGTTACACTCTCATCAGGCCTGCAGACGGCTCATTAACATAGGAACGATATGAGCATGGCGGTACCTTGTTGTGGCCCAAGACTGCGTAAAAGTCTATGGGCTAAATAGAAGCAGCCACAACTAAGAAAGATGTGTTTCTGGTTGAACATCACTGTGATGCAAGTGTTAGTGTTTATTCTTATTTTTTTGTCCATTGTGAAAGTGGCTCAAGAAATGCAATAACACTGACATCCATTTTCTTTCTTTCTTTCTTTCTTTCTTTCTTTCTTTGAGATAAATCAGAGCAGTTTGTCAATGAAGAAAATGTCAGCGCTTTGGGTTCATGAAAAGCGCTTTAAAAATTAAATATATATATATATATGTCCACAGCCCATTTCATTACTTTATGTTCATCCAATGATTATCTGATATCTCCATATTTTATCATTAATGCAAGTACATAAAAGAAGCATGTAAAATATGTAACAATTGATGGGAAGAAAGTGGACAGACAACAGGGACAACTAAATGTTACTAAACAGCATCTGAATGGTGCAGACAGTAAATCATTTTGTGCATATCCTGTCTTGTTTACAATTCATGTTTCGGGTGATACAGCAAAAAAACTAAAATCACATTACAGATACTTAAAGATTGATGGGAAACTACTGTGCAGCCTGGATATAATCTAGCTCTCTAAATGAAAGCTGCTCTGGCAGCTGGAGGTCTTTGTTCGATGGTCGCTGACAGAGACCCGGGCCAGACACCGAGCCTGACGTGACCATGGGGACACAGCGAGAGTGTTAAGGAGGAAACCAGTAGCATCATCCCAGCATAGGAGTGACTGTGTATGGACGAGTGTGACTATGTGAAGAAATGAGTGAGAGAACAGAAACTGAGGGAGGGAGAGAGAGAGAAAGAGAGAGAGAAAGAGAGAGAGAGAGCTGTGGTAGCCATGCTGATTAAAAATGGCACAGCGCAGCAGAAATCTACTGTCACTTTGACAGTAATACATGCAGCAACTACTCCTCCCTGCATAGATTTACAGCTGAATTGCATATATACTACGGTTCAGCTGCCGTCTATATTTACAGTGCATCACACGGGTCACCTAAATTTATTGCAGTACACATTCGGGGATGACAACAATATACTGTTAAAAGCTCAGTCCGATAATTAACCGAGTTAAGAGAGCCGTACCAGGAAAGTGCTGTATGGTGATGGGGACTCACCCTGGGACCCCTCCCATGCGGATACAATCGTCCTTTTCCACATCACATGATGCAAATGACTGTGATTAAATGTAATTGAATATAGGAATGAATGGTCCCTGTATAATGCCATTAAAAAACATGCTTGGGCCCCAGACTGTGCTAATGAAGAGCATGTCATTAGTTTGGGAGGAGGGGGGGTGGGGGGCAGAGGGGAGAGGAGCAGTGCAAAGAGGGGCGGAGATAAACAGGAGCAGGGGATAGCTCGGAGGAGATCATTGACATTGACGTCAAGCAGTCTGCTTGGGTTGGTAACCCTTTGTAAACACAAATCACAAGCGCACACACACACACACACACTGACAAAGATGTTTCTGAGGGTTGTAGATCACACTCCACTCTCATGCTCTCATTGCACACACAATTGTAAACAATCCCAAAGCCACACAAAGAGCACCACTCCCACAAGCTCAGAGTGGGAGCTCGCTGTCAGACACAGATACAAATGGTTCTTGTTTTGAAGTATAGTGTATGATGCATACAACCTTCAGCAAACTGCAGCAGAATAACAATCCTCACTACAGTCTGCACACATCATTTCATGCCTTATCTTTGTCCAACCTGATGCCTGTGCGCTATCCTGACGCAGTCTCCCCACCAGCCACACCAAAGCATCTATCTGGATGAAATTATGTATTCCCCAGCCCTCGCCACATGCGCTGCATGAGAAACCGCCCGGCACCGTGGTGTCCTTTTGTTTCCCACCCAGAGAGTGAAACCTTTAAATGGTGTCATCAATAATAAGGCATTCACTGATTCCTAAATTAATAACTGAAAAGTTTTTCTTTTTTCTTTCTTTTGATGCAAAGAGACAGAAATTCTGAATTAGTTGGATGTTTAACTTCCTTTACAATGAATATACATAATGCATAAAAAAAGCTGGCCAGTGACTCACCCTGACAATGTAAGAGGCTCCTGGTCCTGCAATCTTCTTGTCAGGGTGCAGCCAGCCCTGGGAGGGTTTATGGATGAAGCTGCCCTTCTGGTTGAAGTCTTCTCCCCCTAGCCACATGCCTTCCACCCTTGTCCTGCGGTTCATCCCTGACCTGGAGCTGCTGGAAACACTGGGACTCGCCGTGGCCTCTATAGCCCCAAATCCGTGCCCCCCTTGACTGGCAGTGTTTGCTGCTGTGACTGCTCTCTGCCCCCGGATGGCCTGAAGGGAACAGGGGGTGACACACACAGGGTCACAAGAGTTAAGCACTGCTGCAAGACTTGCCACTGGGCCAGAGGCTGAGCTTGCACCACTGGGCCTGTGCGATGTTGAAGAAGGGGAGACGGAGGCCTGGGAAGAAGCTGCTGCCTTGCCCGAGTCCTTGCTAGAGCTGGAGCTGGAGCTGGAGTTGGACGGGCTCCGGCTGAGCAGGGAGTTGGAGAACTTCCACTGGGGCATCTTAGGGATGAGCATGCAGAAGGTCGTGGTGGCATCCTGTTCCCCATCCAGGCAAGGTGAGTCAGCCAGGGCTGTGGCCCCGGCAGAGGAGGACGTCCTGGCACTGGGGTCCAGAGTGGGCAGGGGAGGCAGAGGAAGGCTCGGGGTGGAGGAGCGGACTACCGGTGTGGCCACAACTTTGCCGCTCATGGCTAAGCTCTGCATCAGGTCGTCGGAGGAGGTCACAGACTCGTTGCGAAAGCGGTCATACTTTGGCTTAAGGAGCATGCCCGGAGGAGCCGCCTGAAGCAGGAGCTGAGAGGGGGGATAACTGCCAGAGGATGCAGGGGGAAAGGGAAAGGGGGAAGGGGAGGAGGGGAAGGTGTGACAGAAGAGGAGGAGAAAACTAGAGGATAAAAAAAAATCTCTCGGACCGAGGCCTATATCCCTGTCCAAGTCAAATGAATGCTGTCTGGTCCTCTCCCACTCACGCACACGCACACAAACTGTCCCACTCTCATGCCGCTCTCCTCTCTATCTGAGCTGGACTGCTTCCCTTCACTGCCTCAGGCTGGCTCGCTCTCACACTCCGAGTCTCCCTCCCTCCCTCTCTCTCTGGGTGATGTCATTGGCTCTAGTAGCCCTGCCCTGCCCAGCTGCTTTCAGACTCTATTAGCTAAAACACATCTGCCTGCTCTCAGACTCTCACACACACACACACACACACACACACACACACACACACACACACACACACACACACACACACACACACACACACACACACACACTCACACTCTCACACACACACACACACACACACACACACACACACACACACACACACACACACACACACACACACACACACACACACACAAACACACACCCACACACACACACACACACACACACACACACGAGTAAATCAACAAAGCTGCCAATATATAACTGAGACAATAAAAGAAAGCAATAATAAAATAATAATGATATGATATTTAAGGGTACATTATTTCAGTGACTCTCAAGGTGATAAACATACATCCATACAGGAATATTTCTGCAGTTTCCACTGATACAGCTATATTCAATTACATTGTTTTTTTTATATTACAGAACATTTGGAAGTGAACAAATACAGACATGAATGTCATCCAGTTAGTTTAAGTGGGTATGTGAGATCCGGTGTATATGTGTAATTCCATCTGTCCTGGCAGTATACAAAAACTTGACAAAGGAAACAATGCAGCCACCCTCATAAAGGACTACAGCTGGAAAAAAATCCACCCTCTTCCATCTGTCTGGATTCTCTTCCCAACATCTCTCCCATACGCCTCCCCAGAGACCAATCAGCCATCTCTGCACGATCCTTTTGTATTTTCCCGTCTTACACAAGGGTAAAGTAAGATATGCTTGAATAGTCAAGTGTGAATTACAAAGTTGGTTAGGCAGCAGGCATTGACACTGCACAACCTTTTCTTTTCTTTTCGTGGTGGGAAAATCATGCACACAGGCAAGAGTGAGTACAAGAAATGATCAGGCATGATCTGTGATGACCACAGAGGTTTCTCAGTTTGTTTGGAAAATAAAGCTGATATTAAACGCTCTAAGACAAGAAGACTTTGTGGCCAAATCACGCACTGATTCAAATGTGATCTAGAACGAATGTGAAATTACCCAGTAGACAGGGTCATCAGTAACACAAATGAGGGGTAATGAACTGACTAAATAATGCCACCTACACAGACAGGGAAAAGCTCATTATGTCCCTGTCAATGGTGTAAATTCAATAAAGCAAGTTATTACGATTTGTTTAGTCCCATAACCAGTCTGGAGAGTAACGTATTGTATCCTGTCCAATAAAATGTGACTCAAGAACAACAAAGTATATATCATGCAGAACATTATGTACAAATTGTACACCAATATTCATGAAGGGAAAAGAGTCACAGAGCTTACCTTTTATGTCAGGGTCTGAAGAGAAAAATTATGAAAATAAGATCCCGACCCGTAAAGGTCCAAAGACTTCTTGATGAACTGTGTCTACAATTCTATTCCATTACACCGTACAAACCAACTGTAGCGACGGTTGAATACAGGAACAATTTCATCAGGAAACCATATTACAACAAACCACACATTGAAAACCCACATTCACATACCATCAGAACCACTGTGCCATCCCACCCTCTTCCCAACAGCCAATCACTTCTTGTTTGTATTCTACCGAGTATAAAAAGTTACTGATAAACCTGATGTAATCGATACATGTTGACAGATACACGAGTGGATGACCTCCGTCAGAACACGCTGTCCTTTTTTCCCCCTGAAAAATAACTGTACTCCCAACTGTTGAATTTATTCATGCATACCTAATTGAATGCATTTCAAAAGGAACAGATGCAAAGGCAACTATTATAAAGTAGTACTGGGTTAAATTGTTGTTAATGCTAATTATCAAATTGCACCTTAATGTTACACTGTATTTCCAATCACACACCTACATGTTTCTCTGTATGTGATGAGTTAACATATTTGCCTCCCTACGTTGGTACTTTGCATACACAAGCGGAAAACATCCTGCTGTGCATACTCCACTACTCATTAGCAGCTGTTACCGAGATAACAGCGATTACAACTCAGGACAACTTCACAGGTTAACTGCAGGACAGACACCTCAAACCGTAGCGTTTGGTTAAAATGTAAAATGTGTGTATGTACTTACAAATCATTGACTGAGTGATACAGTATATTTATGTAAGACTGAGAGAAAATATAAATGTGAACTGATGCGTTTCTCACTGTCTAGCCGTTAAATATCACAACAGTAATTTTGAAGCTTCAAGGGAAAAAATATTGAGTCAATGGAAAATAAGTAAAGCGAGGTGATTCATTCTTACGGTATAAAGTCTAGTTATATAACATGCGCTGCAAGGAGACACGACCTGTAAGGTCAAGGGGCCCTGTTGATACAGTACCTGTGCTGGGCACACTGCAGCTTTTGTGTTCACTGCTTCATGAATATCATCATGGAATATGAGCAGTTCAGTGAACATCCATGCATCCATTGCTTTTGGAGGCATTTGATGAAAAATGACAGTTTTTACGCAGTGGGGAGCATCATGGAGGGGCACATGTTAACGTCGAGGGCAGGTACAGTCACAACATAGTGCACAGAGAGTAAAGTGATGAAGAACGCTGCGCCTGATTTTTTTTTACCACATCCAGAAAGTTTCCAGCGAAGGACCAACCAGCAACGTTTTATTTTTTTAACCTAGATATATTTCGTTCAAACAGCTAAATAAATTAATATTTGACCTATGTGACACAAAAACAACATTTTAAAACGATACTTGCAAATATACGCTTTTTAAAATCGTTGTGTCCTCGTTGTCCCTCGTTTCACAACCGAGTCACCCATTTTCACTCAAAATAGACGATCTACGTACGGGGGGCGGGCTCCTGCCTCGACCAATCCGGGGGACGCGGGGAGCCGTTGGTGTTTGAACCGTCGTCGTTAGAGAACAGCGGCTTGTTGTTGCGCTCGGTGAAACCAGAAGAAGTCGGATAACTGACTCGTATCTCACGAAGAACACCGCCGAGGACTCTTTGTTTTGACCGCTACCGTCGACTGAAGATGTCAAAAAAGCAGATTCACTATTCCGACAAGTACACCGACGAGGAGTTCGAGTACAGGTATGTGTGATTGTGGTCGCGTGCTAACGTTAGCGTTTCTCCTGATGTCAGTGAGCTAACGTGGCCAAACACAAAGTGAAGGCCCGCTGGCAACGTCATCGTGAAATGTCATTTAGTATTAATATATATATATATTTTTTTAGCTTTTGTTACCAAAACAAACCAGCGGGTCCACTTGTTGCACAACTGCTGTTCAAATCGTCGCGGTGTGGTTCGAACGCTGAGAGTCTGACGTCAAGCTGCTGCAGCAAAGCAAACAAATATGTGTACATATATATATGTGTATGTATGTATATGTGTATGTGTGTATATGTGTATGTGTGTATATGTATGTATATATGTGTGTGTATATGTATGTATATATGTGTGTGTATATGTATGTATATATATGTATGTGTATATATATATAGTATGTGTGTGTGTATATATATATGTATGTGTATATGTATATGTATATATATAGTATGTGTATGTATATGTGTGTGTATATATATATTTTGGTTGTTGTTGTTGAGACCCAGTGGGTCATTCCTCACGCTGTTGTCACTCTTCTTCACACAGACATGTGGTGCTGCCCAAGCAGCTGTCTAAACTGGTGCCCTCCTCCCACCTGATGACGGAGGACGAGTGGAGGGGACTGGGGGTGCAACAGAGCCAGGGCTGGATTCACTACATGATCCACAAACCAGGTGAGGTGGACCGCTGACTCAAAGGAAAAGCCTCACTGTCCCATAAAGAAACTCACAAGACCTTATGGACGTTGACAGCCGTGATTAACCCCCTTCTAGTTCGAGACCGGCATCGGACGATGTTTTGAGAGCCCGGCCGATATTATCGGCCAACTGACTTGAGCCTTTAAATGTGCATTAATGTTTTTACATTTTATGTAAAATAAACGTTTGTTATAAGTTAATATGTATTGGGTTGTATTTGTATAGATATATCTATATCTATATATATATATAGATATAGATAGATAGATAGAGATAGATATAGATATATATATATAGATATATATAGATATATAGATGTATCTATATATACTGTATATCTCGCCAATGTGTCGGTATTGGGAAACTTGTACTCCCAAATTTCAGCATCAGCCCCCAAAAATCCATTTCAGTTGGGCTCTAGTTAGTTGTATCAATCGGGGAATTCAAAGTTTTTGCAAAATTTCCTTTCATGATTAGAAAGCAATATGGAAATAATGATAGTGATTAGAAACACTTGTTTTACAAGGTAAGCACGGAAAATACCAGAGCGTATCCTCTAACATCTGGTAGCATGTGCCACTACATTAGACTGTGTTGAAACTTAGACCACAGCTGTGTGTTGTAAGCACTGTCCCATAGATGATAATGCTGCTGACATGATGATTCTTTTGCTTTCCTCTCCAGAGCCCCACATACTGCTTTTCAGAAGGCCTCTCCCCAAGGACTAGATGAGAAACCTCTGTAAAATACCTGCTATCATCTTTGCTGATTTGTATCGTCTTAAGACCATACAACGCTCAGACGTTCATCTCTACATGCGTTGTAACGTATTGTGTAGAAAACCATTAGTTGTATTGTTTTTGGTTTTGTTGGGTTTTTTTGTCGTCTTTCTTCTTTCAAACTCCCTCAATTTTTAGAGGTGAATATCTTGCTTCTGCTGGGAATAATAACCGTATGAATAATATGGTGAAAGTTTGCCTGGCAATTGTAGCCTTTTTTATGTTTTTAAATGTCTTTTCATGTCGTGTTGTTATGATTGATTGATTTATTTACTGAGTGGTCATGCAGGCACAGGATTTTATTTTTCTCAAGCCCGTTGTTTTCCTGAAGGTGTTTTCTTTGTTTGAACATCCTATGTTCTTTACACTTATGTTATGTACATATATTAATTATAGGTATCATAAATGAGTCACCTAGTTGATTTAACAAACTTTGTTGCTCATAGAAGAAAATAAAATGTTCTCTCTCTCTCTTTGATTGCTCATGCATAATTATGTTTCTGTCATTCTCTCCAAGTGATTGATGTTCAGTCAGAGATGTTGACAACAAGTGGGGTGACAAACTCTGAGTGTCTGATGCCCAGAGAGAAGGCAGGGGCCCGGGCCTTGTGAACTGTCACTCGCTCTGGATTGTAAGATCCAGGACCAGGTTTCTTGGATACATCTCTGGCTAAGGTGGGTCGTCCCAGCATGGAAAATGCTGGCGGTCGGTGTAAATATACACCCGGGTCTGTGCTGTTGTACCCGCAAGGCCCCGGCGTCTTGGCCAAATCCACAGATGGTCCGCCTGTGCTGTAAGTGCCCGATATTGTGTAGCTTGCACTGGCTGGCTTGTTTGGGACCTGAGGGCCCATGAGTGGAGGAAGACAGTACTTGTTTGGAGCAGGTACAGAGTCGCGGCTGCGGTAGTTTGTTCGAGAGCCCATTGTGTAGGACGGAGGTCTGCGATGAAGGTTGCACGTTGGGGCTTTCTCAGGACTGTAAGCACCTGGTCCGGGTGTTTGGAACAGCTCCTCTAGTGGGGAGGAAACAGTTGAATAATATAAACCGTCAACTCGGCACCATATGTGCACTTGAGGGGGTTCAGATTTTCAGTTGCAGCAGCTGACACTGGATCTCAAGTGTCAAAAGCAACTGGTCTTTGGCTGTAATTTGCAATTGATTATAAAGCATTAGTCTGTAAAGGAAACCTGTGTTAAAATTAAATATTTTATTCAACATGGAGGAGAAGGAACTCACTCTGTTCTTTCATTCTGCCCAACATGGAGTATGCAGGTGTGCCATCCTTTCCAAAACGAGTGATTTTCGCATCAACGTGGTATCGAGGCCCTGGGCTGGAGTCAACACAATACACTGCAGGGAATGTTGACATATATTATGAATCCAATATAATGTCTCCTCTTGGTATTTGAGTGGTAGGTCAAGGCGAGGTCAGAAATAACTACAGCATAATAAGGCATTGTCTCCCTCTGCTGGTTGTAATTTGACATTACACCACTGACTTATTTTGTATTATGTATTTTCATGCGGTTACATTATTTGACTGGTTTATTCTTAGTTAGCTCTTGGTCATGACCAGCTTTGACAATGTAGTTCTTAATCAAGACAGTGAAAAAAACCACTTATTTTCATCAAATATAATTCATAAAGGTTTGCACCAAATCAAAAGTAAGAAGGGGGAAAAAAAGGTGGCTTACTTTTGTCACTCATCCTGCCATGGAAAGAATAGGCGGGGCTTGTTGGTTTGGTTAAGTCATGAGCAATTAATCCGATGGTTGAAGGAAGCCCATAGCGACCAGGACCTGGCCCTGGATATAGAGGGACATGTCACTAAGCTGCACAAACACATGCATTTGCACAAATGACAGATTTGCAGTTGGGGTGATTTACAGTGGCAGCCATTTTCAGTTGCCAGTAAGACTTTTGCAAAAAACAGAGGTGCAAGTCAGTGACTAAATTGCATTTCACATAGACCTTAATAACTATCATTTGACCATTTGATTTATTACGTGAGAAGAAAAACGGATATCTTTCACTATCATTCTTTTTTCAGAGACTCATGTCAGCCATTTAGCCCCGAACTTTTAGTAAATAAAACGCTTGCATCTGATTTTCTAGTCTTGCCTTGCACGCTGAGCCAGACAAACAGCTCCCAGAGCACAATATCAAGACACAACCTCAGGGGGAAAAGAATTACATCAGCATACAAGTGTTCAGTGGCATTTGCACAAGCAGAGCAAGTGGGAACATTTTTTTCCCCAGAATGGAAGCGAGTCCTGGCAGGTCTGCACACCGACAAATCCTCCACTCTGTTCCAAGTCTGTGTTCCGCCTTTTGAAATGATGACATGCCAAATGACCAAAAGTGACCAGAACTCAGGTGATGATATTCACCTGAGTTCCAGTTTGTTTTAGTTTTTTTACACTGGATGTAAAAGTTTACACACATGGTTTGCACCATCAGTAAAAGACCGTGTCTCCCACTGATGAACTCACCCCTTTCTCTTCCTGCAATTGCTGGATATTTTTTCTCCATTGAAGAAGCGATGGATACTTTGGAAATCCCTCAATGGTTGCAGTTTTATAGAAATATTCATACATGTTAATCTCAACAATACACCGGCTAAATAAAACAGTTATTGACAATGTTAAAGTTAAATCTTACCACAGGTAATTTCCCTTTTAGCCGGACCTGAGGCAGGTTGCATACTCAGAAATCCAACTGGTCATCAGGTGAGTGCCAGAGGAGCAGCTCACTCCTCAATACATGTCCACCTTGGTGGCCTTTCTTCAGATATCACAGTGCTGTTTATCAAGGATCCAGCATCACCCACGCCTCGCCTAGCACTGAAACCCAGAGCCCTGGATGATCGACAATCAATCTCTCATTTCCTCTGAAACAATCAAGAAACCCGAGACCCTTGTAATATCAAAGTGACAACAGCGGAGACGACTCCACACTGGATGGGGTTTTTATCTGTCTGCCCGTTTGTCCCTTTGTCTAAACGTCCCATCTGCGCTGGCTCCGACAGGTGAATGGCCCTTCCTCCACAGAGGTACATGTATAGGTGCACTCAGCCGCTCGGTAGGAACAATGTCATCACTCCGATTCTCTCCCATGTAATGCAAGCTCCCCACTGCAAAACCATGAAACCAGGATCCCTCTCCCTCCTTTCTCTTTTCACTCTCTCTCTGCTCATCGCAGCGTGGAGACGCAATATCACTCTGCAGCCATGCATGCGTGCAGTTGCCACGGAGACTGCTGTGGATACCTTCGCTGCAGCCAGGTCCCCTGCACTGCTGGGGACAACAGGAACAAAGTTAGACTGGATGAGTTAATCATACTGTCAGTGCTCAGATCTTGGAGGGGAGGTCAAGTTTTTGTTCAGTTCGACTTTCACCTAAAATTTTCAACTATAAACCGAAGACAGGACCAACTCTCTAACCACACTTGTCATTTAAAAAGTAGGAATTCCTGTGTTCACGGACTGTGTGGTAAATGTTTTCTTCCCCCAGACACGCACATTAAAACCCGCACACCCAGATTCAGGGTCACATGCAGTGCAGCACACCTGGAGCGGTTACAGGCCGACTATACCTTCACTTAGCAGCCCCATTGATCTGTAGTCATAAATTGCCGACATACAGCTGGAATACACCGCTGGAAATTAAACTAGCAACCCTCTGGTTTCTCATCTTTTAACTTGAGGTCAAACCGATCACCCAGTTGCAGTTCTCGCGCCTCTTTGATCTCCTCCAATCCCAGTGGTAATTTGTAGTTTGGGATTTGAGGGACTGGTTTTTGAAAGGCCGCTGTGCTGCCAGAGGCCACAGAAACCGAGAGGGGTCAACAAGTGCCATGAGCAGAAAACAAACGTTGCATTTTTAACAGGCTGTGACTCTCTCGCGGCTGCTGCCTTGGTAACCCAAATCTGCTGTTAGCAGCAACACAAAACGCACAAGCGATGCACGTCCAAGCTTAGACACGTGTACAGTATGTAGAAACGGATATACACATGTGCATGCTTTCTGTCTCTGACATAGCATCCTGCCAGGGGTCAGGGAGTCAGCTATCAAAGCAAAGGGCCTTCTGAAGCAGCAGGATTGTAATGCGGCTCACTGCTGGCAGGAAATTATCTCCAGACTTAACTAGCCTCTCAAAGGAAATGGAGCAACGCAGCCTTCACGAACGTCACTGGAGCTCCTCTGCTATAGAGGAACACTCACATGTGCTGTGCTGCATCTGCAGAAATGGCACTGTGGGGGTAAAAGTAGTCGGGGTTAAGGTATTTCACTCCTACAGTCCTGCAGTCATACAAAGCGCAGCAGGTAACACATATTACTGTTCAGGCATCAAGTCTTTTCTTCTTATTCACAGTGTAAATACAACAAAATCAAACGGCCTGGATTGTATACAAATTTATTCCCGTTTGTCTTAAAAAGCACAATGTTTGATATGAATCAGGGCTACGCTTGATCAAATTTGGTACATTTACACCAATTTATTTTAACTTCATTCTTGATTTTTTTAAGTTGATTGCTTCACAAATCAAAATTGAACACAAAAGGAAAGAAAAAAAACACACAATAGCTTATGAACTGTACAATCAAATCTCAAGGTAGGTAAGGTGAAAGGTGACTTGAGAGGAGGTGATGTTCGTGTCTTGATACCATAGTTTCAAAAACATTTCACCTGGTGTGTCCTGTTGCACCACTGGTCAAAGGACGTATCTCCTGTAACTGTAAAGTCCATAGTCTGAGTCGGCCAGAGGCCTTTGTTGCATGTCGGCCCACCCCGCCTCTCTCTCCTCACGTTTCCTGTCAATCTCTAATGTGCTGTTTAAGGCAAAAAAGCCCCAAAATCTCAAAAACATTCCAGCTTATGATTCTGTAAAGCATATGGTTAGCATATGTCTTCTTCCAGCAGGATACCAGCACCAGAATTTCATCAAACATTTGAAAAAATTGGGTTAAAGCTCGCTATGAAAACAAAAAATGCCTTTGATAGCACAAACTGTATCTCTTGTTTGAACTGAAAGAAGCACAAGGGCAAAAAAGTCGACTGTGTGGGCAAAAAACAAAAACAGATGATATGACCTCCAGCTACAAATAAATACCACAGATAGAAAATATAACAAAATATTTTGCTTAAGGTCAGGTGTAATTACAAACATAAATACTTGATTATTTCTTCTAGTGATTATAAAGGCGGTACAGTAAATAACAAAGATGCTATGGTGCCCTATTGGTGACCAGGAGTCAGGAGGAAGAAAAATAAAAGTCTGGAGGACACTCTCTTAATTACAATCATGCACAGTCACATCCAACCACACACGCATACATATAAAAGCACCTGCTCTACCATTCAGAACAATCTAAACACTTAACAACACACACACACACACACGCACGCACGCACGCACGCACGCACGCACACAAAGTCACACTCTCGTTCTCCAGGCCGCCGTCTCTTCCCTCCAGGCTGAGCAAGTCCCAAGTCTCTCTTCTCTTTCCATTCACTAGCATATTCACAAATAATGTACAATTTGGAGGTGGGGATGGTTTCACTCTGTGAAGGCTTCTGTGGACGACAGGGAAAAACAAAACAAACGTTCAATAATAGATTATCTCAGACACGGTTAAAACATCTTTGAACAATATAGACCTGTTAATCATAAACTGTGGAACTTCCAATGTTATTTCTTTATCATTATAACCATAGATCAAAGACCTATGGAAAATTCATCCATTATGCTCGTCTACTTTTGACGCAATAATGAGAGAGATTGAACTCCAGTCAATCCCATAAAAAGTAATGTAATTTTAATTAGCTGTATACCACGTTCCCCTGAGCCATTTTAACTCTCCCCCCAAATATATTAAAAACACACACTACTTTGTTCCTTTATTTGACAAGAAGAGTACCAAATATGTATCCATCCATGTCTGAAAGTAGTCCCCAATAAATGCACCATTAACCCCATATTTGTGCTATGTTTCTATGGGACTGGCAACTCAATCTTGCAAGAGAAAACAGAATCCCATTGACGGAGGAATGAAAGCAGATGAAGGAGGAGAGTGATAAAAAAAGAGATAAAACAAAAGTGGACCTCGGACGGGACATACTGTAGATCCCCACATATTCTGATCTACATGTGTCTCAGTCTAATGATGACAAATGTCCTGTAACCCTGAAAAACAAACACAAAAAACGATCGAGACATAAAATCTAGGACGAAGCCACTCCTACCATCGCTCTGGGGTGTTTTTTGTGTCCAGTGTGGGTAGCTGGGTGTCTGCTGGCAGGAGCACCTTCTGCTCTACGTCCGCCCCTCCTTCAGGAAGGTAGAAATGGTCCCCTGCCTCTGCATCAGCAAGGAAAGGATGAGAATCTGGGTCGTATTCATAGGAGTAGTAGGACACCTCTGCCATGGAGCCCTGCTCCTCTTCACCTGGAGAGATCAGGTTCGTGGTGACAAATACAGACGCATTAGACCAAATGGGCGGTTTGTAGATTGAATTGTTGATTACAATATCTGATTCACGACGACTGCAACTTGATTTAGTTGCTAAAGTGTTAGGTGTCTTAAGTTATTCAGCAGCAATACCCCGTCAGTGACAGTAGGGGTCCTTCCACACTTAAAATGTACAATATCACAGTACGCTACTTCAAAATCACTACATGTATATTTGGATGCGGGCACCATTTTATTAGATGTTACATTTCAGATTTGCACTCTGTATGTGTCTACCACAATTCAGATTTTGTTTATTTGAAGGTCGTGATACCCAGTAATTAGACTTTATGGTGAGTTCTAACACACCAACAAAGAGAAAAGGGTCATGTAGACATATGATCCATAAAGTGGGGAATTACAAAAACATTACATGACCAGAGAGCATGCGCAATGGTGGGGTAAGGTTCCGCTCAAACGAAGCCCGTGAGTGTGTGTGTGTGTCTATTATACTGTATCCTCCGGTACAAGTTCACGAATAAGACAAGTCTGCACAGGGAAGCTAATTCCAGAGCTTCCTCCGCTGTTCCAGTGGAAACTGTCAGTTCCTTGGCACAACCCCACCTTCACCTATTACACTCTCGGTGCACTCAGCGGGCACGTTGTCAACTTTCTAATGGTTTACAATGACAGTGTTTTCACAGCACTTATTCAATCTAATCACCCCTGCGGTTATCGTATTGTATGTGCGCATGTGTCAGTTAGTGGGCCTCTGTATACATGCGTGTTTGTGCACAAATCATATGATATCATTAAACATATTATTATACATATGGGTTGTGTATGTGTGTGTGTGTGTGTGTGTGTGTGTGTGTGTGTGTGTGTGTGTGCGCGCATGTGAGCACATAACAGCATTCCTGTGGTGAGTGTGAAGTATTAGCTTTTGTACTATGGAGCTTTGTGAGCTGCAGCTACTGGAGCTGCAGGCTGGGAAACAAGTCAGTGCAGGCTACGCCACATCACATACACACACACGCACACACGCACACACGCACGCACGCACACACTGGCTTGCACGCACACATGCAGGTGTGGAATTACATGTGATATATTATTAACAGCTCACACATTACCACATGCAATCAATGCACATCCACACACAGCATGTATATGTGCAGCATGCACACTTCTGCAACCTGTGAATGACTGCGGGGCCTTTTTATGTGTTCGCTGCCAAATGTAACACAGCTACGTCCTCCCTCCACACGCAGCCAAACATCCTATCAGGAATTCTCTGGCTGCCTCCCTGGAAGTGACAGCGGATCTTAGCTCATGGCACAGCAACAATCGAGGCTGCAGTATGAAACCTATCCACCTATTTATTACACCGATCGCAGACATGATGTGGTGGCGGGGGAATGTGCTGCCACACAAACCATCTACATCTCTATGTTCCTCCCTCTCATGCCTTCGGTCTTTTGATCTGTCCGTCTTTTCTTTTCTTTCGTTTTTACACCCCACACATCCTTTAATTCCTTTGCTTTTCACTCTTCCAAACCTTTTGAACTCCTATTCTCCACATGATAAAATAAAACCCCTCACACACACGCACACGCACACACACACACACACACACACACACACACACACTCTGTTTTAAATATAATAAGCAATTGACAATTGAAAATGTACCAGAAACCCAGACTGAGCTATCACAAGCAGCAAGATTTAAAGCGGTGGCATCCAGAGAGCAGATGTAAAATGCTGAAGACTCTCTGAAGACAACTCCCAGGTGAAGAAGTAAAAGCTTCTTAATCCTCTCTCTGTCGCCCGGTACAGTTAGACTCAGCAAGCAGATGGAGGGAAGGTTGGAAAGCAAGAGAGAGAGGTGAAAAGTACGAGAAGAGTGTATGAGTGAGATGGAGGCTCATGCAAAGCTACGTATATTATAGTGGTAGAAGAAGTTACCTGTGTGCACGGGCACTGAGGGCTGCTCAGTTTCCTGGCTGGCTGTTGGTTGCCTGTCCTCCACCTTGGTCTCCACTTGAAAGACAAACATACAAATGTTTGATTATACTCATTTATATGGCTGCCACTGCGCTGAAAAAAAGAAAAAAGTTATGATTTAAACAGAGTTTCAGTGTTGCATAATCTAAATAGTGCCCAGAAGCATTATCCACCCCGCTGAGCAACACTTCTTGGAAAAACAATGATGTACACTCTGTCTCAACAGAAGCCTGCATTAAAAACTTTCCAAAAATAGCAGGGGCCAAACCACGGTTACAGGGGCCATGTGTGGAAACAAATTATCTCTTTTTCCCATTCAAAACGGGAAAACGGTGGCATGAAAGTCCCTCCACGCAACCATACACAAACAAACAAGGTCAGGGAGCGCCAAACAAAAATATGATTCTTTTGATAATCAACACAGCATGAACCACTTGGCACAAACAGAGCTCTTTAACCACCAAAGTTTTGTCTATGTCTTTTCCCAATCTGCTCCACAACATGAAGGCTCCTTTGTTGTTGGGCTGTGCGTCGGAAAGGAATGTGACAAGGATTTCAAAGGGCTGGACAAAAGCACTCTGTCATTTGGACAGAGCCCTGTAATACAGCAGGCAGCAAAAGAGGGTGCTTGGTGGGGGGCGGGGGGGCGGGGGCGGTCGGAGCGACGGGTAGAAAACTCTTCTACTAATCAGCTCAACACCTGAACAGCTGTTTCCACAGCTCAGATCATACACAGATGAGCTCCGACGTGAACAGACAGACGTACATGTACCAGATGCAGGGACGGTGGATGTGGATGATTACACAGTGGTGCTGATAGCGGAGCAAAGTCAAAGAACTTTATCCAGTAAAATACGCAAGGTTACAATAAACTCCAAAGAACATACACTCATGCAAACAGCAAGAGTTGATCAGAATAAAAAACAACAACATTAGTCTTGAGCTTATTGCTGGTTCAAAAGTAGATGGTGGACATTGCAGACATCATGTTTGCACCCACGTCTAGCAGTGTTAGTAAGACAAACAGAAACAATTGTTCACTCATTCAGCTAATAATCACTTTCTGTCCTTGTTAGCTTGTCTCTTGTTTAGTTTTACCCTAAACAGTAGGGCTGTTACTTTTTATTTAAACCGTGATGACCTGTTTAATAAAAATATACAGACTTGAAGAGCATCAACCTGTCTGAAGTAGTTTGCCGCGTGATCTGGCAGAAAGTGCTCACTATGAACTTGACCTATTGACCTATTGCATGCCCTCTTGACCACTAGAGTAAGCCAGTAACGTTATGTTGTTTTTCCTACGAAAAAACATCACGATGGTATGGAAGTGCATAAGGCATGTCTAGTAGCTAGTCTGGCACGCCCCCAACAAAGCCTAGTAGAGCGAGAGTAGAGGCCGACGCTTCCTACATGCACTGGAAGCGGTGGACTGGCCAATCAGGGCAGACGGGGCGTCATTGGGAGGGAGACACCAAGTGTTTCAGAGAGGGCCTGGAAAGAGGAGCTGCAGGAATGGACATTGAACACATTGAATTGGAATGGAATGCTTTTTTTTTTTTTTAGAACATTAGAGCATTTAAACCTTTTCAAGTAATAACCCAAATTAAAATGATGAACCTCTCATCTCATCTCATCTTCAACCGCTTATCCGTGGTCGGGTCGCGGGGGCAGCAGCTTCAGTAGGGGGCCCCAAACTTCCCTTTCCCGGGCCACATTAACCAGGTCTGACTGGGGGATCCCGAGGCGTTCCCAGGCCAGTGTGGAGATATAATCTCTCCACCTAGTCCTGGGTCTACCCCGAGGTCTCTTCCCAGCTGGACGTGCCTGGAACACCTCCCAGGGGAGGCGCCCAGGGGGCATCCTTACCAGATGCCCGAACCACCTTAACTGGCTCCTTTCTACGCAAAGGAGCAGCGGCTCTACTCCGAGCTCCTCACGGATGACTGAGCTTCTCACCCTATCTCTAAGGGAGACCCCAGCCACCTTTCTAAGGAAACCCATTTCGGCCGCTTGTACTCGCGATCTCGTTTTTTCGGTCACGACCCATCCTTCATGACCATAGGTGAGGGTAGGAACAAAGATTGACCGGTAGATCGAGAGCTTTGCCTTCCGGCTCAGCTCCCTTTTTGTCACAACGGCGCGGCAAAGCGAGTGCAATACCGCCCCCGCTGCTCCAATTCTACGGCCAATCTCACGCTCCATTGTCCCCTCACTCGCAAACAAGACCCCGAGGTACTTAAACTCCTTTACTTGAGGTAAGGGCTCATTCCCTACCCAGAGTAGACAATCCACCGGTTTCCTGCTGAGAACCATGGCCTCAGATTTTGAGGTGCTGATTCTCATCCCAACCGCTCCACACTCGGCTGCGAACTGATCCAGTGAGTGCTGAAGATCACAGACCGATGGTGCCATCAGGACCACATCATCTGCAAAAAGCAGTGATGAGATCCCCAGGCCACCGAGCTGCAACCCCACCCCACCACGACTACGCCTCGATATCCTGTCCATGAATATCACAAACAGGATTGGTGACAAAGCGCACCCCTGGCGGAGACCAACCCCCACCGGGAACGAATCCGACTTACTGCCGAGAACCCGGACACAGCTATTGCTTTGAGTATACAGGGATTGGATGGCCCCAAGAAGTGACCCCCTCACCCCATACTCCCTCAGCACCTCCCACAGTATCTCCCGGGGGACCCGGTCATACGCCTTCTCCAAATCCACAAAGCACATGTAGACTGGATGGGCATACTCCCAGGCCCCCTCCAGGATCCTTGCAAGGGTAAAGAGCTGGTCCGTTGTTCCACGTCCAGGACGGAATCCACATTGTTCCTCTTCAATCTGAGGTTCGACTATTGGCCGATTAAAATGATGAACCTGACGATGAGAATTATATGTCTCCTATAATTAAACGGGCTAAGGAACAAATGTGATGATGTCATGGATTTTTTGGAAAAGTGACAGCCTTCCTAAATAGTCCTTTGAGTGTGACGTAGCAGCGGAGAAGTATGTTGATTTTAGAGATGTTAATACTGCACGCAGACTTACGACGACTTGTACTGCTGCTGTCACTGTCTTCCATATTAGTCATCATTATTCTGACAGTTTTTTAATAAATTAAGCTACAAATTATAGATAGTTAGATAAAGGACTGGCAGACCTATTTGAATTTTTAAACCAATCTGAGATGTGAGTAGATATTCAGATGTCTGGAACCAGGCGGCCATAATAGTGAATGAATGAGACTTCAGAGTCAGAATGGAGCCTGACTGAAGGAAGAACCACAGTCCGGGTGATGTCAGGTGCGATGAGAGAGCTCTTACTTTGAGGACACTGGGACAGTGGAACCTGCTTTATGCGTGTCCCATTCCGACAGGCAAACACCTCCATCTGACACTGGTTCTGGTAGAGCTGCCCATCGGACCCACAAACCGGCTCCCCATCGTAACCGCAGTCCCTGTAGCAAGTGCAGCGCTCAAACTGCTCCTCCTCCAGGCAGCCATACACATTGTTGCAATGGTTCGCCTGCACAAAACCTTCACAAAAAAATAATATTATTAAATGAAAGAAGGTGTGTGTGGGTTCTGTGTGTGTTATTTAGGAAGCCGAATAAATCTCACCTATCCACTGATTGGTTGAACTCTCCACCTCGTTGCAAGTTGGTCCATCACAGAGCTCCCGTGCAAGCGGGCTGCTCTCACTAACGTTGTAGAACCGGGTGGCCTCGAACGCTGCACAACAAGCAGAGACCCACACCAGCACATTCACACATCCACAGACACACAAAAAAATGATGACACTCACCATAACTAGGCCATAAACTAAAAACTGAAATCCAACTTCCATACAAAAAAAAGAAGCCACTTTTTTTTTTTCCTGCTTTGTAACTCTTTAAAGAGCAGCACTTCATCAGAGGCACACCTGGTTCATAGTAGTCATAGATCTTGACCGGAACAGGCGCTGTCTTGCCCACAATGTATTCCCTGACAGCTTGAAAGGCCACACACGTCACACACTGGCTGGGAATCTAAGAAGGGGGGGCAAACACATAAACTTTCTCATCATCCACGATCACAACAGCATGTTTTCACATGTGCACACCCCTGAATGACACAACAGGGGGGATTCTGGGTTCAACTCACCTCGTCAAAGTAGAACAACACTTTTCTCCCATTCAGCTCATATCTCTTCAGACCCACTCTCTTATCCATCAGCAGCTGTTGAGGAAATACACAAGTACATCAGACTTAGTGTGTCGAAAAACACACAAACAGAACTCGACTGAGGCAAATCTGCTGTGCGGAGCCATACTTCAAGATACTGTGGTTTTGAACATTGTAGGATACTGTAATGATCCTGTAGTATTGTAAGAATATATTATAAGTCTTATGGTTGGAAATATTTTTTGAATACTACTCGATTATTTTGTGATTATCTCGATAATAAAGATAAGATAATAATTTATCTTAAAATTATCTTTTGCATTATCTTGTGAAACTGAATGTTGGAAAACAGCTGAATATGTAACATGCCAACACTTTCGTTCAAAGTGAGGGAGGTTACTTTGTCTTAGCATTTCCTTGTAGATATAAATGATGTGGACAAAATAACAGAAACACCTGTTGAATGCGGCAAACGCAATATCTCTCTAAAAAATTATAACCTTCATAAGGGTAGGATTTCTTGCAGAGCCATTGTATTAGACTGTATTAGTTTTAAGTTGGTTTACCAAACAAACTGACAACTGAACGTACATAGTTGCCACGGACAAGGACACAAACACTCATCAGCACCACAGTGGACTGGACAGCTCCACCTCGTGTTAATCAGGGTTTACTACTCACACAGGATTGAGCATAAATTGTTTAACCTATAACAGATGATCTCATAAGCCATTTGAAAACACTGAAGATTGTCCCATTCTGCACAATCCTGGATCTCAGCTGTCATAAATCCTTTCACTGGCGTGTTTCCCTTTGTCTGCATGTATACTTAACACACAATGTTGTACAGTACCCTTACTACCCTGTCAGAGACCACGTGGCCTACATTAGAATGTGCCCTGTGAGGCACAACTGGAATGCAAACCATATGTAATCTACCATGTCATGGCAGCAGGGGTGGAAAATGTGCAGGTCACCAATCATGCACTTGGCTTTTTACATTAGTTCAAATCAACAAGGGATCATAACTTTCCTCTGGGATAGCCTGATCGGAGTTCTGGTATT
This sequence comes from Scophthalmus maximus, assembly GCF_022379125.1. Lineage (NCBI taxonomy): Eukaryota > Metazoa > Chordata > Actinopteri > Pleuronectiformes > Scophthalmidae > Scophthalmus > Scophthalmus maximus. The sequence goes on along the minus strand of NC_061527.1, from coordinate 14,654,701 downwards.
TGGAGAACCCTTTGCCTTGGCCATTTCTAACGAATGCGAGTGTATCAATGAGTAATGAGGAAACTGTTTACTGCAGGTTTGAGAGCCAGCAGAGTTAATTCCCCCTACAGGGGGATTTTTCATTCTGTCAAAGGTGGTAGCCTTTGGACAGCGGGGGTTTATGAGGTGCTCAGCCTGAGCTGGCGCCACCACCACGACACGCATGCACACACACTATACAATCTGTCTCTGTCTACAAAAGCATTGTTTGTCAATCTAGCGACTAAAAATCATCAATGAACTCCCATAGCTCACATGTAAGCCCTGCAGTGTGCTCTGGGTCGTTAAACAAAGCTCATTATATTGGGTGATAAGAAGCCGTTGCCGTGGTGGCTCCCGGTCAGTCGTCGTGCTAATCATTCATGACTACAGCATCCGTGAAAGCAACTAGACATGATGACTGTAGCGGCCAAGCTTGCCACCATAAATTGAGGAATGTAAGTGGCAGTCGGGCAGGCTGCAGTAAAACTCTGAGGGAGGCCAGCAGGGGTGTAAACTGAGCTTGTTAGCCGCTGCAGCTCGGGTCAGCCTAAACTGACACACTCACAGCGGTGTGTGTATGCGTGTGTGTGAGTGCGTGTTAAACATCTCCCCAGGTAGCCAGAGAGGTGGCTCCTTTAGAGGTGGAAGCCTGCAGACTGAGGCCCTATAACTGTCCAGTAATGAGGGACAAGCTTCTGGTGGCTGGGGAGCTGACCTGGATCCAGCCCTTAAACTTACTTTGACTCTCTCTCCCTTTCCATCAGTGTAGCCCTTTTTAAATCCACCCAAACATCCTACAAATGTAACTACTTTAATTCAGTCCCCATGTTTATTATAGTATATCCAGCTCTCAGTCCTTTTCAAAATATACCAATGTTATCTAAGTCTGTGCCTCATGAGGCCCCAGTGAGGTGAGCGTGTTTGGTGATGTAGGCCCACAGATACCAGTGGCCTCTGACCCGAGAAATTGTAACTCCACAGGACCTGAGCTGAGCTGGTCCTTCTCCCATCATACCGAGAAAAACCTTCATTCTCACGACCGCTCTTGTGACCATAACGAACACACGGACTCATACCGACACGGGATATACTTTCACATTGCCCATGTACAGGACACGAAACAGTGCAGGAAGGAAGGAAAACTCCGGGGGCTGTTGTGACCAACAACTTTGAACAACAATAAAGGGAATGTCCGGTAAACCTTTGACTCCTTTGTGCTCCGAAAAATACACATACAGAGGTTTGTTTCAAAAGGCATCCTGTGCGGGCGTGAACTTTACGTGAGACAGTGTTTCTGAAGGAAATTTACCTGATTCCTGCCATGAAGGAATCAGGTAAATTCCATGACATTCTTCTTTTTTTTTGGGGTCAAATTGCATCCAGATGTGAAGGCATCTGATTTCTCCCTACCGGTTTTTCATTTTTCGCCACTTAGCTTGACTTCGTGCACTATTGAGTCTGTCCAGCAATCGCTGACCAACAAAAATAGCCAGTGGGTGTCTATGGATCTGTGTGTTCACGGTGACGTACAGTTTCTAAACCTTTGACAAAGTGCGTGCTGGCATGTTGATGTGATTACCTACCCTCTCTAGAGTTTCAACGTCTGCTCGGAAACCAGAAATCATGGGAACTTCTATGACGGCCATATTAGATGAGCCTGAATGGAGCCATCTGGACAGAAAGTTGACGACAGGATGTTGTTAGAAGCAGAGTTGTGCACAACCACGTCGTTAATTTGAGCACAGAGTGAGTGTTATACCTTGCACAAACTTCTAGGGAGATGGAGAAGTCCATTTTGTCCTGGTGGGCTGCTGGGTCGTCATCATCGATGGGGGCCCTGCGCTTCCGGTTGAGCTCAGAGCGGTTGTCGGCACGGCTCCGCGAGCGCAAGGACGGATGGCGAGAAGATGAGGAGGCCGAGGGGGGCTGCAGGTGTCGCTCCTGAAAAGGCTCTTTCAGGTCCACTTTGAGCTGGAAGGCCGGCTTGGACACTGGGTCGGGTACGTTGTAAGACACATCGATCTGCACACGGAGAGCAGTCGTATTGTAGTATTTCAGAACATTATGCACAGACTCGAGACGTTAAATGCTCAAATACAGCAGCCTGACTAGCTAGAAAGAAAGAAAAAAAGAGAAGATGACCAAGATGTTGGTCAATCACGCAATCACTTTCCGCCAACTAAAGATAGCAATGCATGCAAAATGACAACTGCGTTGATCTGAAACTAGCAAAGCTTTACTTTTTCTTATGTGGATCTTTGCGAAGACACAGCACCGATGGTTTGTCACAATCAAAGCTGGTCTTCATTTGTTTGGCAAGTATTTGGCATATGTTTGAGAAAGCGATTTAGAAATATATATGTGCATGCGCGCGTGTGTGCTGTTGACAGCTGTATGAAAGACACGTCTTGGCATCAAACATTGGCAACAAACTACTTAGGAGTTCAAATATTTAGGACCTCCGGCCTTGAAAGGGCGAGAAAAGCGGGGGGGGGGGGGGGGGGGGGGACTCAGGCAGCACCTTAAAGCATAAACCACAAATCATATTCACTGGACACAAGACATGCATTGAGCAGACGACTATTTCAACCCTGAGGACAAGTCAATGCTTTGACGCCCTTTTTAATTTCACAGAAAGATTATTATTGCCAGGACTGTAGAAATTCCGAATAAATCATCCAGTGTGATTTGAGACCTTAGCTAAGCTACAGAATAATAATCCCGGGGGCACAGGACGTATACTCATCACATACAGTGTGTCTACAAACACATACACAGGCAGATCTCTTTGATAGCCCCGCTCTTGTATTTCATTAGAGCCCAGGTGCTGCTGGCCCGAGGGGCTCTCAAGGAGGTGTGTTGACGCAGAAGGGTGTGTGTGTGTGTGTGTGTGTGTGTGTGTGTGTGTGTGTGTGTGGAGGGAAAGTAAAGAGGGAGAGAGGTGTGAAGACGTTTCAGGCATTGCACAGGGGAACACAACATCCGCTGGCTCTCAGTGAATACAAGTCATGAAAACTGATTTCTGTTTGTCTCTGGGAGAAGTAGTACCCGGTGAGAAGTGAACAGCATCCTGCCCAGGGGACAACAGGAATCAACAGGAATGATCATCACATTCCAAAACAACGGACTAAACTCTACCAGATAACTCCAATTTACAGGGAGGAATTTGGGCACTATTGAGTAACAGCAACTGACTCTCTCCTGGTGGGATATTCTCGCTGTGAGCCAGTGAAGTAAGCATAGTATTACAGTAGTATTATCCTTTTTTTTGTTCTTTAAAAACGTGTCTGTTTGTGTCAGCTTGTGTATGTAGAACAACAATACCTGCATGAGACAACAGCCTTCTCCTTTAGCGCTCACGAATAGGCCTGTGGGGATACTGGGGATCTGAAAAGGGAGAGAGAGAGAGAGAGAGAGAGAGAAGAAAGAAAAGAAACAAAGCGAGTCAGAGGGGGCAAGGAGAGGTGAGTGAGTCATTTATCAAGTGGATGAATGCTGCAGGCTGCTGCGCTTCCACTAGTGGTCCTGGCTACTAACCAGTGGAGCTTAATTGCCCCCCAATTAAGCTGACACCAACATCGCCTGGCAGAGAGAACATACTGCACTCTCACTTGAACCACTGCAGCTCATGGAGCACTTTTTACACACGGAGCGTCGGTGGTGACCCGGCGCCACAGTGCCCGGGCCAAAGGTAGTTTGTGCTCACAACTGTCAAGTTTGTAACGTGGGAGCACATGGGCCAGTAAAAAGCACGGCTATCAAATTAAACAGATCAGTCAGGCGCTCTTGGGAAATCCGGCCTGGTTTGGTTTGGCAGTGTAAAAAAAAAGTTCTGGCTACTAAACAGCCGGACATGGAAACACAACAGATTCATGTTCAAATGCCAGATTGTGCCTCTGGTACACAGTCGCTCATCCATCACCATCACCAGCAATCATTAGTAGAATTGACAATGTTAATAAAGTGCTGTCAACCTATACAAACAATCTGAAGTGCGCCTCATCTTCATACAAAACAGAGTTGCAGCCCTGCGATAAAAACAAAACAAAACACCTTGACTACAGATTTATAATAGTCACCGTTTCCACATATTCATATACCTTGGCACTCTGAAGGAGCTTCTTGTTGTCCCTGTTGAGTTCAAAGGTCTCCTGAAAGTCGAGGTTGGTGGACGCCAGAGAAATAGTGAGGTTGACCCCTCCAACGTACGACAGGATGGCGTACTCCGACAGAGCCTGCAGTGCCACACACGTGTCCTGGCGCGTGGGGGGGGATTGAGAAAAGTCAACTTCCACATTGATGCGGCTTCACGGGCTTCATGAGAGGACAAGCCGAAGAAACAGGGCTACTACCTGTGTGGAAGAGAAGCCGCCCAGGGCATTCCTCTGCTGGGAGAGCCATTTGACCACAGGCAAGGCAGAGGCCACATCCCCCAAGAGGGTGTAGGTCAGAAGACCGTAGGCTGTCATCTCCACCTCTGCCGACACCACTGAAAAAACAGGAATAGATTATGACGATTGTTATTTGGATTGTGCATTTCATTCAGGGGAAATTAAAATGGATACCAGGTATTTCCAGTCGGGAGGTAATTGTAATGCATGTACAGTATACCTGACTGAGAGAGGCCGTCACTGAAGCCCATGAAAGTGTCCTCATCTGTCATCGTGCTGCCCGTCAGACTCCAGTGGGTGAGTCCGTCTACAAACAAAGACAGAGGGTGTGCAGCATCCTGTATCATATGACTCATTGTGTCGTTATCCCAATTGCTTAATCTTTCAGCAAGTATGCAACAAGTACGAGTCCCAAGCCGTCATTGCACTTGGCAAATGGAATGATTGTGGTCGAGGAAGAACATTTTTTTGTTATTCCCCTCAAATCTGTCCAGGAAGTTCCAGTCCAGAGGAAGCGAAGGAAATGGCCAACGGAAACCGACGGTGAGATAAGAAAAAGAAAGGAAAAGGGAGGAGTGCAATGAACTTCTGTCGAGGACTACAGCAACTACTTTCACTATTTGTTTCTGTCCTACAGCTTCTGTCTGACTGCTTTTCTAACAGCAAAGACTGGGACAAATCAACAAGCTGTATATTCTACATTTAGTATTGTCATGATTCTGCCCCGGTGTAAGACACAAACTCATAAAAAACTTGTTAATTTATGCTTTGGTTTACCTTCCACGTGTGTCTCTGTCTTACTTAAGTTACCTTTTGTTATCCCATCGTGTTTTGTGCATTTTGGATTTTGTCTTTTTTCCTTCATTGACAGTAAGTTTGTTTTGTTTGCCAATTTATATAAATGTATTTTTTTTCCTGCACTTTGCATTTGGGTCCTGCTTCGCCAAACTCAACACCACTTTCATTCAGCATCTGGTTTTTGCTTGACACCTGTTCATACATCGGTTGTCCAGTACTTAGCTCCTCCAGTGTCTTGTTACTCATGTGGCTCACGGTGATGAGTGTGGCAGTACCTTGAGTGATGGCCATGTGGTTTAGGTGGCGCAAGGCCAGCGGGGCGTAAGGGCTGCGCAGCAGGGCCAAGGCGTAAGCGGACAGGGCCGTGGTGTACGGGTCGTCGGCAGAGTAGGTGTTGCTCTCCAGGAAATCCTTTGCTTTGGCCACTGCCACCTTCTCCTCCTGGATCAGACGAAGACCACATGTAAATAAACACAGATAAACACATTGGAGCACAAATGAGCAACCGCCCATAAGACATGCCATGAGGTTGGCAGTGTTGTTACAGATCAAAAATAAACATTTCATATTAGTGATATATTTGTATGCCAGGACACATTTATGTGTATTTCTTATCTCGCTAGTGTTGCACACATTAGCATCCAATATGCTGTGGAAACCTTTTTGTGTTTTTCAGCAACTGGATAAAATAATCAATCATTATTCAATACATTACATACAACATACTAGTACCAACAGAGTTCAGAAGAACGTTTACACATGGAAAATGATGAACATTTTTAAATGCTACCACAGAATTAAATTGACCATTTTTTTTACCAAAAATGTAAATGGTGCTATGATGACTCCATGAAGGTTTTTAGTTATTTGAACATTAAAATGTTTAAGAGAGATTTAGTTCTTTCAAAACGTGTAACAGAAAGTGGCAAAAAACAAAGTTGCTAGAAAGAGACTGTCAACATTACGACAAAATCTATAAGAAGATAAACTTTTTAATTTATCATATTTAGTCTTTTCTGCTGCAACGATCTAACTTCCCCACAGTGATCATCAGATATGCCTCTCACATCATACGACCTTTGGCATACCTAGAGGCAGCACTGTCCAAACTCACAACCCCCTCTCCTGCTCAGATACAGTTATTGAATAAACATTCATTTCGGCCATTAAAAAGTTTAAGGGTTATCTCATGCAGGTGTGACCTTCCCTCTCATCCACCAGATCATAGGCCTCCACAGTCACTCACTGTAATTGCAGCAGTCATCTTTTAATTAAGTGAAATTGGAAGGGGGGATGGGGCTTCTGCTTTGAAGTGAAGGATACCTTTTCAGTTTTTATCAGATGTACAAAGCACAGAGTTCTCTGAGGAAGCCTTTTGGGATAGATAGCAGGGGAAACAAGGAGAGACAGATGGAGAGGAGCCAGGGACAGGAAATGCTAAATAAAGAGTCAACTAAGTGGACAAATGGAGAGCAAAGAGGTTGGTGGTTTTTATGACAAGAAATGTCCAATACAATCTCCAGCTGAGCAGAATTATATTGTAATTCTTCTTTTTCCAATATATATTTAGTGGCTGAGCATTACACATGGAGAAGTTGTTAAATCATTAAAAATGCAAATTTTAGGAAAGAAGCAAAAAGGTGTAAAAAAGCAGAGAGGACAAAAAGAGTAATGCAACCTGGATGTGTTTTGTGGGACTCAGTCGACCCTACACACCAGTGTACAGTAAATGTGATTAGATATGAGATTAGCAGCACTGGGGCATAACAAATATGAGTAGGCAGACTGCCAGCACATCCATCTTCTACTTAATATCAGGAATGCAGCGATACATCCACACACGACCCAGGCTGGTAGGATGGGCTACAGGAGTCAGTGGTTCAAGTGCAAAAGGTCGCGCACTATGTGCTGCTCTTTCTTTGGATTTAAAGACTTTCTTCTTTAAACCCAATGAAATCATGAATTGAACTTTAACGCATCCAGTGTTTGCAGTGTGTTTCACGGCCGCCAAACTAAACACTCTGAGGAGTGACTGTGTGAAATAGCACTGTGATATTTTGTGTGACTGCTTACCTCTGTGGTTATCCCTGTCTCCAAGAGAGCTGCTACCACATAAGCTGTAAGTGAGATCTTCCCATGGATCCCTCCCTGTGGACAAGAGTAAACATAAGCTTCCAGATACTTTCCCATCGTAGATCTGGTATGACGAGATCTCCACTCGTCAGATTCACAGAGGTCTGAAGAGTATTTCATCCAATAGCTCATCTCATTAAATCAGGTAAAAAAAAGTTTTTCATGGAAAAATCTGGTAAATTTGAAGGGTTTGACACTGAGTTGGAAAACGTCTGCCTCTGGAAAAGGCATCTTAGTAAACAGCAACTCAGCCTCCAATTGTCCCGTGTGTAAATATCTGGATACAAAATTAAGCTTTTTCCTGATACACAAACAGACTGAAAACATAATTAAACAGAGAGATGATTCATATAATAAGTTTAAAGAGGAGTGCCACCCTAACGTCCAGTCCCATTCCATATTGTTATTGTCTCAGGGATGAAGAACAAACACCTCCTCTTTTTTAAGATTTTATATTTTTAACCCCGTACCCCCCCCCCAACACAGGCCTACCTGCAGGTCTTTGTTGAGGATGCGTCCCATGGCAGGGAAGGAGCCATCATCCCGCTGATGTTTGATGAGCCAGGACTTGGCTTCCCGAAGCTCCCCGGGGTCGATGAAGATGAAACCCCGAGACTGAGCAAAGGACTTTAGCACAAACGCTGTCAACCTGGGGGAATGAGAGATGGAGGTGGAGGGGCGAGGCAGATAATGATGGGTGAGGTGGAAGGAGAGGGGAAGGAGATAAGAGAGGAGAGAGAATCAAAGAATCTTTAAAACGTGTGCCGGCGCATCCCGGAAAATACTTGACTATTTAAAGCAATCACTTTTTCAACAGAGCGAGAGGTTTTCCAAGGGGCTGCATTTTTTTCAGTCTGTCAGCAGATGGGGAGGCGGGATGACAGTGAAAAGTGTAGATGGAGGGATGTTTTTGTCAAGAGGACTGGTACGTATAGACAGATCTGATGAACTAGGGGAAAAAAAGGGAAGGAAGCGAGGAGGGGAGAAATGGGTGCGGCAGGGTCTTGATCAGTGCTACAGGATGCGGCAGCTGTGCTCTTGAGAATGTGAAATCTCACACAGGCCAATCAAGTATGTTTCTGCATGTGCGTCGGAGATTCCCCGAAAGCATTCCACAACTTATACAAACACGGATCCCGAGGATGAAAGTTGTGAAGCTGGCAGGCCTGGGAGAGCAACTGAAAGTTTATGAGCCGTGGTTTTAGTGGGCCACGCTGAGAAAGACCATGGTGAGCCCCGGGGGACACCGCTGAGCTAATAAACAAACTCATCCATAAACAACAGACCTCCTGGTAGTGGTCGGAGAGTCAATCTTTGAACAACAACTCCTCAGCGACAGCAAGACATTCCAGTGCAGCGCCCTCAACTGCAACTGACATACAGGAGGAGGAGAAAGTGGAAATGAAGAAATAAACAAACAGGTCATGCTCTGGTTTCTCAACGCAGCTCGTGAGTGATCCAAGTGAGAGCACCGGGGGAGATGAGTAGGAAAAGAACTCTGCTCTCATAAAGCAAAACATTAAATCTTCCCTGGCTCAAACCTGGATGTTATTCCTCCCCGGAGATAAAAACTAGGGATGAAGCCACAAGCCTGTTGGAATTTTTATAATGGTAAGTAATATCATGTCACAGGCTTTAAATGTCGGGCCCCAGGGAAAGGTACTGGAAAGTGTAAATATGATTTAGTTTGGGGAAGGAAGGAAGCACTAGACAGGCTCACTTCCACTGCTCAGCCCTTGGCTGGGGTCACCCTCTCCCATTTCTCCGCCCCTGCACTTTTTCTTTCTCCCGTTTTCTTAGTTCTCACTCCCAGATCCCCTCTCTGAGCTGCCCTCATCCAGCTCCGCACTTCAAAAGGGTAGATATGAAGTATTTTTTAAAGACAATACATGGATATGCTCCATGATAAAGCCTAGGTTGATAAGCTTAAGGGGGAATGTTATGAGTTGGACTGGGAGAAAGTTTTCCTGCCTCCCGTTTAACTGGTTCAACTACTGAAAAAGTCCATAAGCACACAGAGTTGATTTACTTCAACTGGATTACAACAACCAACAAGGGGTTCGAGTAAGGGGTGACATCATGGACCAAGTGCTACTGCTGCCACTACTGCAACTAAACTGAGGAAATTAAATCAAGACACTAGTAAAATGTTAGCGAATGTCTGCCTGTGGCTGCTGGTTTCTCTATTACCATGGATATGGTGGATATGTCTATATTTTCAATGCAAGGGATTTGCTTTGTTTTTTGACAAGCCTACATTACTTGATACCATACCTCTACAATGACTCAATAGCCAAGCAATGACAGAAGAACAAAAAATTAAATAAACATTACTAGTTTGCCACAGGAATGGAAATAGATATTAGGTTAATACAGCAGCAGATTATATCAATTCAGCCCCCCAACCCCGCTTACGCTGTCAGATCGGTCTATACTTGTGATTTGAAATTTATAGGAAATGTTGAAATTAAAATTAGGGGTGTACAGTTAGGTATGTGAGGATGTCTTGAGTGATTTATTTGATAATCTAAATTATGTAAACTTGGACACCTCTTGACTTGAGTCTGGAACAGCCCAGCTCTGTGTGTGTGTGCGTGTGCGTGTGTGTGTGTGTGTGTGTGTGCGTGTTGTGATGCCACAACTAAATGCTAGGAGCCAGAAAACAAAGTAGGTGCTTCGCCATACAAATTCTTCCAAAAAAGTGGTGTTGAGAACTCCCTCAGGAGCTCTGAGAAAAAGTAGCTGTGTCCTTATTGTTGTCTTGCTACTGCCGCGTCTTTGTGACCGTTAAAAACAACAATACCACCTGGAACCACTAGGGGCACAGTTCTCTGTTGCCTCTTTAAGCCAGTGGTGCTGTATTTGCAAAATAGTTTTCAGTAAACACAAAAAAGGGTTAAAGGGTTAAAAACCTGCTCTATGACCCCTGTCATCGTTGTTTCTCTGCTCCCTGCTACATGAAGTCAGTGAACTTTCACTCTTGGTGAAAGCATATGGAGCAGAGGTGGCCAGCATTGCTAACTCTTGTCATATTCTAGTCTTTTCAACAGATCCAATTTCCACTCAGATACATTTTCATAAGCTGGGATACATTAATACTGCATCACATGTGCTTTGACGCATGCAGTGAACGAGCTGCTCTGCTTGTGAACTCTGGAGCCAAAACAAGAGCCGGGCTTGTTTTGGATGCAAACATGTTGTTGACGGATTCATAAAGTGTCTGCTGCGGGTTTACTGAAGGTTCACCATCTGTGCTTTGCCCACAACCCACACTTGTTGCCCCGGGGCCGCCAAGGAAAACTCCAAACCACTGCTTGTTACATCCTCATATCCTCTCACAGTCATCGGGGGAAGAGTTCAAGGTTTCCATGGCAGTTTAATGTTACCAATCACACCCAGGTAGTGAGTCATTAAGAGGCACGCACCACTTTTTTTTTCTGGGCCATGTCCCGAAAAAGTAAATAAATAAAAGACGCGGTAAAGTGGCTCCAGACAGCTTATAACAGTGTCTCCAATGGAGGCATTAAGAGCTCGTCTGTGGGGCCAAAGCAGCATGGGTCCACTCTGTGCGACGGATATGAACCCTGATTAACTGCAAATAAATCTTGACAGCTTTGGCTACCACAGAGATCTAATTATGCAGCTTGTTTACGCTTCTCCTTCGTTTATGTAACCTGCTGTTTCACAGTGTTGCCTCTATTAAATATCATAATACCCACCTCAGCTCATAAACGAACCACAGGTATGCACGTTGTGCGAGGCAGCGTAGCTCCCCATCGAGAGCACTGATTTCATTTTTATAAATATTATGAGATGGTTCTTGTCGGCTTGCTCAGACCCGTGGAGTGCAAACATGAAACACATACTCCGAGGAAAAATCCAGCAGTGATTTAAACACGCCAACAGGAATAGATTAATTTGAGCACAGTTTACTGAAATGCAGCAAAAATCATTACTTTGGCCCATATTCTTTGTCCCAGTTAAAGTTGAAGAATGCAGCCACGGCTAAGTGTAGTTTGGCTGGTATGAGTTGTGTAAACTTGAAGAGCTACCCCTACGAGGACTTACCACATACTGCCAGAGGAATCCCTCTCTCCGAAGGCACTGTAGGATCCATCCTGCCGTTTGTAGGTCAGTTGTCTCTGGTAGCCTGGATAATATGAACGAATGAGAAAGGTGGTGAGAGCTTTCAGCAAGATAACTTCCTCAAAATTACTGAGGAATTACCACATTTTTTTCAGGTTTTACATCGCCTGACTGCAGGAAACCCAGTTTCTCTTGACTTGAGTCTGGAACAGCCCAACTTGTATTAATTGTAGGATTAGAGCTTTTCCATGTGTATAATTGGTGAACGATGCTGAAGCGATTTGCTTTTTTGTGTTTCTAATTAAATTCTACTTACTGTTTTTTTTGCCCTGTTTGTGTTTGATTTTGCTGTTTTTTTTCTTTCTGCAATTTATTCTTTTTCTAAACTATATTTCATCTGAGGATCAGCAGAAGGTGGGGAGGTTGGGAGTGTGTGGGGGTATTATACTATGGAAAAGTATTCATTATTTGATTTGTACATTCCAGAGGATTCTTAAAAACTGTAAGAAATAGGACACTCAATAAAATCAGTAATATTGAGAATAAGCAGACTTTAAAGTTTAAAGTTATTCACACCAGGAGTTTAATTAAAGGTCCTTCTTTTATCATTTGGGATTCAATGAGCAATATGCAAACGGTGTGAATCACAGTGAACTTCACCCTGTTCTTTGCTGCATAGCCAGCTGCACCTTAGTATATGAACAGGAATACCAAGTGTGCTTGGACATGCCCTTGTTGTTGTTGCACACACGATGAAGCACATTGCATACGTCATTGTGATTATGCAATCATAACTACTTGACCGGCTAGAAGCATGGAGGGAAGATGTACAGGAGATTTCATGAACACGTACATACATATGTGTTGAAAGATAAAGATTTCTATAGTACAACTGGCTGATGGACATCTATATATCACCGCTAGACTGCATGGGTTTGATTATATTTTTTTTTGTTTTTTTCATGTATGTGGGAGTGGAGAGAGATTTGCAAATTTATGGTGTGAGATTTCACACAAAATGTGAACAGTTACAGTAAGCTGTTGTTGGGATTATATCCTGCTACACTAATCATACAAAGGAATAGACAAATTCTGTGTCAACTCCAAAGCTAAGTGATTGATCGGCTTATCATGGAAGTTAACCCAATAGTTTAGAGAAACGAATAACTGGTGATGAAAATACATCTTTGCTCACAGCCAGATACGATACATGCGCTTAAATTAGAAATAATTTAATAATAGGATGGTATAAAATAACACTAGGTCTTAATCAAGGCACAGGGTGGCCTGCCCCGAATGTGGCACACTAGAAAAAGTTTAGTGTGAGAGAAGGTGAGTGATCTTTACGATGGCTGAGAGGATAGAACAGAGGAGGCAGAGAGAAGACTGCTCCGGGTAACTGAGTAAAAACATTCAGCTTCATGTTCCAATCCATGGCCAGCGAGGCCAAGAAAACCAAAGTTCCACAAACAAAATCCATTATCCAAACTTCTACTCCAACAGTTTCCAGAAAACCCGTCAACAGTACACAAGTTGCCAGCAATTAGAAAACATTCCTTCCTCTCAACATGAAACCACTTTGTGCACAGCGGAGTCATAAGGGATCCTTGTTGACTCGCTGAGACTCCTCATGGCTCAATCTGAGCTTAATTGATGCTCTTGTTTTGTCTGTTTGAAATGCTTCTGGCCAACTGCAGGAAGGTCAGCAGGGATTTGAGAATGCAGCACATCTTCTGATAAACATGCCTTCTGTTATCTCAGCAGACGTTTGCGATAAAAGGAGATTCTTTGTCTTGGCGTCAAATACTGGATACAGTTTGTATGAATTGAGAATTATCAGTGCAACTGATAAAAATATCTTAACATTTTATACATTTCGCTGGCAATTGTGTCCAAACTAATGCACAGTGAGTACATTGAGAGAACAAATCACTGAAAGAAAGTAGGGCTGCAACTAACGATTATTTTCATTATCGATTAAGAATATTTTTTAGATTAATCGATTACTTGTTTGGTCTATAAAATGTCATAAAATGGTAAAAAAGTTGATTGTGTTTTCCAAACCCGAAGATGATGTTTTGTTTTGTCCACACACAAAAGATATTTAGTTTAACCTGACCTGCAGTCAGTTTGCAGCTTCTTTACCTTGCAACAGGTAGTCCGTTGCTTCATTCTCAACCTCAGCGCTGAGCTGCCTGGTCTTCTGCAGGTATTTGAGAACAAAGACATTTGGGGCAAAGTGGATCATGTTCTGCTCCCCACATCCAAACGGCAGCCGCAGCAGCTTGTCCAGGTTGTTAAGAGTTGGCCCCATGACGTCCCCTGATACCGGAGCACAGATAAACACACGCAGACATCAGTTATTCACACCGCAAAATGTCCTGTATTTCAATTTCACCCAAGCGAATGTTTGACCGATCTAGATAACAGTATGATGGAAGTGATAAATCAGTAAACACACAAAAATACAGTATTAATACCAATCATATATGCGGTGGCCTTCTCAGATCCAGGCACCATGTTGTGAGGGACCCCCAGAGTGAAGGCCTCATTGTGATTCTCATCAGAGTCTTCCTTCCTCCAGATCTTAAATTCTCCGACTGAGCCCCATCCTGTTGAGAAGCCGATGTGTCGCACCTGGATGTACAAATAAATCATTATTTGAATAATCTCTAAGATGAAAATTACTGCAATCAGGAGGATATAAATGTCTAAAAAATAGACAGACCTGTCCAGGGAATTGTCCCACCCAGTGGAGGATCACTGATTCATTGGATGGATGTAAACCATGTCCTACCTGCGGAGAATAACACAGAGACTGAAGGTAAAGCACACACAAGAATACACACACAGTAATTAACAGTCCATCATATTGTTTTTGTTTGTATTCCTCTGTCATACCAGAACTACTCCCTCTAAGAATCAGAACGCAATAAAGAATTGCCCACAAATCGACGGCAGTTAACATGAAAAACATTACAATCAGTAAAGCCACTTTAGAAAGCGACTGGTGCTGTTTTTGGACATCCTCATACTGATGCACTAATAATGTCCCTCTGCCAAGTGTTAGTGACGACAGTGTGATTCACTCACCTCCCACACACAGTCCCAAACACAAACATATAAACAGACCCATGTAGAGAGCATTTCCTCTCTGTTCCTAGTAGAGTTTAACTTCGTAATCGCATTAAACCAAAGACCGTGCAGGGCCAAGCCCCACAGCTCGTTCACCCTAAAATGCCATCATCCCTAAGAAAAATAAATGAATCCTATTGGACTGTAAAATGCCTCGCCTTCTGCGGGCTTTTAATTGCTGCCTTTGGTGAACGGTGCAAAGCTAATGCCACGGCTGGGGCCAGGGAGCCGTGTGCCAGCCACAGAGGGCCATGCGAGCACCCGACCATGGATCAACGAGTGTCCTCAGTGACATCAGCCCGTTCAGCGTGACCTTAGCGAAGGCATGCCAGTAAAAGTGGCGCCAGTCCTCCTATCACACAGACCCCCATGGCCTGCGGCGTCTTTCACCCTCCTCTTTTTGTGTAAGAGCATCTGAACACAAATCAGCCACACTCGATGGTGCAGGATTTTGTTCAACAATCCCTTTATCTCCTTTATTCCTTTATCTTACCTGTACCACGCCTCCCGTCCAACTGATCCAGAAGCTGCGGAACTCGTCCCAGGAGAGGAGGCCCGGTGTGGCGGCACTGACCAGGGGCTCGCCCATCTTACCAGAGGAGATCCATGAGCGAGTGTTTTGCCTCCCCCCAAGTACGATCTCAAGCATCTCTGTGCTGTCGTGGGGGCTGGCAGAGAGCGCAAAATGGGCATCGTTGTGGGTCTTCACTGCAACCTGGAACTGGTTCATCCTGGCCGGCTTTTTCACATACTGATACTCATACTTGTTGGGGGTGGAGATGTGGATCCTCTCTGACAATGGAAATGCAAAATACACTCATGAGGTTAGTAAAATTTAGTATAAACATACAGCTATAGACTTTAAAATGTGTCTGCACTGACCATTGGGACAAAAGAAGACACTGTAGGTGTATTCTCTGGGCAGGCCTTCTGGCTGCAGGAAGGACGAGGAGAGGAGAGAGAGGGAAGAGAAAGAATAAGGAAAAGTTGGATAAATTAAGAACATTTGAGAATAAATCTCAACAGAAAGTGTAACTTCATTTTAAATAACTACAATATATAATGATTAACATCAGCTCTCATACCTCCACCAGGACAGTCCTGCGGACAAAGTCCAAGCCAGTGGGGGTCCTTCTTTCGTCCACATCGTTGCCTGTTTTCCCCATCTGGATTCCATCTGAACAGCAGCTTGGTTCGCTGTAGGCGATGGCACGAGCTATCGGGCGGAACAAAACAGAATCACTCTTTTGATTCAGTCACAGCGAGATATGTCTAGAATATATGTGGCGTGTCACACACAAGCCAGTTTCTTACTCAGTGATAGACTATGGTTGACAAAGAATGGAGTCCTCCTTAAGTTACTGAAAATTTACCAACAATATAACTTAAAATCTATATTGCAGTTGGGAGACTACTGGACACAATTATTTTGATGTGCACCAATTCTAATCTCAAGGCACATCCATCTGTAGTAGTAGTAGTAGTAGTAGTAGTAGGAGTCCATAGTAGCTCGAGTCACTCTTTACGCATGGTTGTCATTATAAATATCGTAACAATGATGACAAATTATTTAGTGTTTCGGGGAAAATACGATCACGTGTTTGTGAAGTCAACAAATGACTATTAGCTGGCTGAGGCCTCCTCTCTACTCTCTTTCACGCACTCGTGGACATCGCTCATAACATACATTACACAGGACAGACATGTCTGTAAGAGGACTCCCAGTTCTCTTGCTGAGGAGCACATTGAAAACGTGGCCCTGTGCCAACGGCGTCTCTTTGTGTGTGTGTACTGAGAGGGAAACACAAGGGGCCAAGGGACTAGGAGTGGGGCCATGGGGGGCCCATTGACCAGCAGTGACCTGCAAACTCATCAACATGCCACTGAGTGTCACGGCACAGCTCCCCCACTGTCGGCCCGCTTTGTTCTCGCTTGCGCTCTGGAGGGGACTGTTTGTAACTCTGGGTGGGAGACCAGATCACACACAGCTCGGCTCCTTGGCCAGAAGAGCTCTCCTAAGTCAAAGGCTTGCCTTTTTGGAAGCATGACACTGAGGGGACGGACGGCCTGGTTAAAGAGACATACCCCTTAAGAGTTCAAATGACGCTATCGCCCATTATCCAGAATGCGCATATCCGCATTGTTTACATGAGCATCAAAACCCATTCTGATCCACTTCCTTCTTTTTATGACAGAGTAGATACTGAATTTATGCAAAAATCTGTTTCTTGGCATTGCAGAGACAATGTTGTTCTGTTCTGAATGTATTACAGTAATATAACTTAACAAAAATAAACATCAAATAAACATGCAGAGGTGTTTTCTCTAGTGTTGCAAAAGGTGACAAATATGAATTGTATTATTATTAACAATTTGAACTTCAACCCATACAATGTAGTATTTAAAATGAATAATATAAGAGTAGATAAAGGTATCAAGAAATTCATGATGAAATGAGTCTGTATTGGTACCTGTGATGTTAGCAGATCCCAGTTCAGTGAAAGACAAGACAATGGATGTGGGAGTAGCCTCTCCAGGCGCAACACACTTCTTCCTGGTAAGGTGGTGGCGTCCAGGATGGCCAACAAACTTGATGCCCTTGGGAACTGATACTTTCACATGAACCTGTGAGAGGAGAGAGGAATCAGAGGCAACAGTGACATCATTTCCACCAGGCATGCCCCGCCCTCATTTAGCGTGCTCCCCTCAAAGCTCTGAAAGCGAGGGAGAATTTTCAAAATCACATTGTGAATTTTCCATGCTGACTGACTCATACTTCTCAAACTCCCCGAAGGATTAAGTTCCACTCATTGTCCAATTTTCACAGAGGGCTCGGCAATGCACACAGAGCTTTTAGCTGTTCTGTATCCACACGCAAGTCGTAAATAACGGAGCGGGAAAATATAGGAATCACATGTTGCTGGAGTGGACATCAAATAGATGGGCTATTCCGGATTGCATATTTCACATAGCATGATATGAGGGCAGCGCACGCACAGGCCATTTAACAGGCGCATCTGCAACATCATGATGTCATCTTTGTGGAGCGCATGATGGACCCATTTGAGGCCAAGATGGAGCGTAGATTAGAAGGCTCTTCAAAGTGGGTGTTGAAACATACTTGTGGTCTATAATCTCACATCTTCACATTACAAACCTGCGCTTCCTTTTGGACACATTTCTAAATCCTCTGTGCACCTGGGCCTTCCTACCTACAACTATCCCAAAAAAATCCTTGTCTTGTTTATCACACTGCTTTGATCGCACCGGTTTTGCCATACACAAAACAACTCAAAAGACCATCACACTGGATTCCATGTTTCAGCCCATCATTAATACAGCAGATGATATGTTTTTAGGTTGGCTTTCAGCACCTGGAAGATGCTCCCTGTCTTTCAAACATTTCTACACTTTGCCTAAAACTTTTAAACTCATCATGTTTGATAATATTATGGATTTGAGCAGAAGTAGACAACTTTTTGGCTTAAACTTGTGTAATGACGATAAAAAAACGGACACATCCGTGCTTATATTGGTCTATAAGCCTTGGTTTCCCTTTGCCACCGGGACGTGGTATCCGCAGAGAAATGACTCGATTTACCGCACAGAGTCAATCCTTCTCTGAGGAAAAGTACCTGCGTCCTTACCGCGCCTTGCTACTGCGGCGTCTTTACGACAGTGACCAAACAGTAATACCACCTGGAACCAGTAGGGGCACAAAAGCTGGCTGTTGCCGCTTCGATATTGTTCTTCTGTTTTCCCACACTTTTATTCTACTTCTGCTACTTCTTTCTGCTCCGTAAAATATGGCACATCTATCCGTCCTGTAAGAGAGGGCTCCCTTCGCTGTTTCTACTGACGGTTTGGAGTCCATCACAAGAGTGGTTGGTGAGAAAACCGGAGGACACAACGAAAAGACATCGATGTCTGAATTTGTTAGTCGGATAACACAGTTGACTTGTCTGTTTTTCAAGGCAACTTACCTCAGAGCACGTTGGCAGGTAGTTGTAGACCGTGAGGGGAACTTTGGTCTGCTCCCCTCTGATTAGGGTGTAGGGCAAAGTAAAGTCAACAAAGAAGGGCTTGAAGGTCCGAAGTTCCGCTCTCTTTGCCACGCCCAGCCCCTTGTCTTCGGACACGCCAATGGCTTCTGTCACCCATGTGGTGATGGAATCCGGCACATCCAATCGAAGCTCAGCTTCCCCGGTGTCCGAGCTGTCAGTGACACACGGTGATATACAAGTTGAGAGGCGGGGAAGAAAAAAAATATTTCAGCATCCTTTCATGGATCAACCTGAGCAATAAAAAAAGGCACAGACTACAAAGACGGGCTTGATGAAACACTGTAGATTACTTTTATGTCAGCAACACCTGTGTCTACACCAACACCTGCAGCAGAGTAACTACAGCAAACACTCTGAAATGGATAGGTGTGCGGGACAGTCAGGTGCTGACCCAGTTTGTTTCTTTGAATGAATGGACTGAGATCATTATTGGCAACACATTTGATGTTGGTCTTGGCAAATAGTCATAGAGCATAATAAACTTGAAAAACTGCATGTACGCCCTTCCTTTTGATCAAAGTTGCCCAAAATCCACTTTAATAGACTTTTAAGGGAAATCTGAGCCTCGGACTTCGCAGGAAATTAGGCAGAGCTGCATTCCCATCCAAAGGAATCAAGCATATGGAAATCTATGGGCAACTCATTTATATTGGCTGAAAATGAATGGAGGGAGCTGTTGAGAGAGTGACAGTCTGTTCCAAGATTGCCAAATTTAAATGAGGCACATTCACACCCAGAAGGGGAAAAATCTTGGATGCCGCTACATGATGGAACATCCGTCCTCGTGCATACACATTTACTAGCACCTTCCCTCTCACGTTCCAAAAAACTGTCATCTCATCTTCAATCTTTCCTTCCCAGCACTCCTTTTATCCCCAATTCCCATCTTTTCTTGCCCTCTATGAATAAATGTCTATCTTTCTGTTGTTCTCTTCTATTCTCTTTTCTTCTCATCTCTTCTTGCACCTGATATATCTAGCCACAGGCATGTAGCGGGCACACAGACAGACAGACAGACAGACACACACACACACACACACACACACACACACACACACACACACACACACACACACACACATGAGAGAAGTGTTTATATAAAGATTTAAATACCTGATGTTGAGGCAGTGCCACACCCAAGTCTCTGGGAAAAATGTACGCCTCCGCTTCTCTGCTCTGCAACCAAAACACAAGCTGACATCAATAAAAGGCCTCAGCTGCTCACAATAAAACAACACCATAGTTGGACAGTCTATTATTCCGAATTCCACGCTGACATTCTCTGAGTCACGTCATGTGTTTAATGTTCATCACTTGAATGGGAAGAATCCATGGCGTTGAGGGAAGTTGACTTAAAGCAACAAATCAACTTTTTTTGTCATGTTTTTCTCCGCTTGTCCATTGCTCAATTCTGAGACCTTATTTAAGCCAACGCATGACACATTCTGAAATGTGTATGGGTAGTGTATGATTGTTGGGATCATGAAGTAATTATTGCTCTCATGGGCTTGGTTTCAAATCCAATGTTTTCAGAAAAGTACATGGCTATTTAGCGTTGTGTGTGGTCCAGTCAGAGATCACAGTAAATGTTCATCAATAACTTAACTGAACAGCAAATATGTGAACATCAACAACTGAATAACCTAGAACATAACAGGAACTCCAACGCAGCTCCCAATTTATTTTGGTTCATTCACACATTGCTGAATAAATTTAGAGGAAATATTTAGCGCCATATCTGTCATATTTCAGTTAAGAAACCTTTTTTCAACTAAGGCATTGGAATAAGACAATAATTGGATATCAAGCATCTCAGTTCACCAGTTAATGCCCAGAAACCTCCTCTGATATCTCTATAGCAGGGCCCTTACCTGGTTGCCGGGCGAGAGTGCATGGCAGCCACTAAGGTGGAGGAGTGCGGCTGAAATGCAGGGACGGCCTCATCGGTGTACATTCCTCCGCTCTGCCGATGGTTCAGACTCACCATATCCGTCATCACAACCAGCCCCGATTCCTGTGTTGAACATACAGAGCAATAAACACACACAAACACACACAAGATCATAATTTTTTTTCAGCTCTGTACCGTCACTGTGGGTCTTTTAACTAAGTGTATGTTCTCACTGTAAAAGCAAAGCGTGCGTCCTTGGTAATGTCCCAGTGCCATGAAAACACAGAGGAGCGTCGGCGTCTCTTTGATGACAGCCCGGGCCACCAGAAGTGTCCGTCGTCTTTGGGAATGCCGAAGGCGTCCGAAACGTCAAAATCTGCCAGCTCCTTAAACACCTGCACAAAGGAAACACATCCACGTAAAGACGCAAACGCAGTCACGTACACAAGTGCAGCTCACAGTTACATTTATCCAGTGAAGTAATACCTAACTTTGTTTTGACTAATTAAGGAACTTTCAGTAAAAGTCAAGTCCCTATCGTTTGTATCGTGAGCCAGACAAAGCATAAATGCATTTTTCTATCACAGGGAAATATAACTATAAACTATAAATACGACCAACCTTGTCAGGACTGAGCTGGAAGTCAGGCTTTAGCAAGTAAAGACTTTTATCCACTGCGGCCACACAAACACACGAGCCCTTCTCTGCCCGGACATGCAGCGTCACTTGGTCCCCTGGCATGGAGTCATTAGCTGACAGAGAAACAGACACCTGCAATGCAGACAACAGAAGATACATAACTGATACATGCATAGTTTCTTTTGTTGTTGTTTTTTCCAAAAACCAGCGTGCATTTAAAAACAACTTCTTTATTTTCCTTACTAGAATTACTCACTGGTTATAAAAAAGGGGGATGGGGGGTATTTTTTTGACATCTTTAAATTGCTTGTTTTGTTTAACCAACACAAAAGAAATCATACAAAACAAAGAAAAGCTACATATCACCACATTTAAAAGATCGAACAAGCTAACTGCATTTGGTTCCTGATAAATCAAATTAGTGACAGATGAGTTAGACAGTTAGTCAAACTATGAATCAAATTATCAATGAAATGAATAATTTCAGCACTTGTTGGTAGTGTTGCCAGACACGAAGAGGCAGTTGGTGTGTCAGTTGGAACATCAGTTCAATGATGTTGAGTGGTGAGATGTGGTGGAAAACAACAGGACAGAGAGAGTGGAAAACTACGGCCTTTGAAAGAGGAGGGATGGTGAAAGTTGGCCATAAACTTTCACCCATCAAAGCTATTTTTCAAATTAGCCCTGTTAATCACTTCCACTGCCCTCCTTTCACCAGCCCGTAACCTGTCATCCTCTCCTGTCACGACCCCACTCATCGGGCTGCGACCCGCATGGCCTCGGTCTCATCATGCCTTCACAACCCCTACCCCACCCTCCTCCTCCTCCTCATCTCTCTCACACACACACACACACACACACACACACACACACACACACACACACACACACACACACACACACACACACACACACACACACACACACACACACACACACACACACACACACACACACACACACACACACACACACACACACACACACACACACACACACACACACAGGGTGTTGTAATGGCATACCAAGGAGCTGTAAATACTTCTGGGAGTAACTCGACCAAATGCAGGCAGGAACTGGGGATCTCTCCCAGGCCGACATAGCTGTTTGTTTACAGACATTACTCTGTGTACTGAGCTGCTGCGTGGATACGCGGGCTCAGCTCCAAAATGTATACAGGGTGTGCACATATTCCTCAGGTTTTTTAATAAACAACATACAAGGCATTTATTCTTGTGATAACAAAAAAATTAGTATCCAGCAACATCAGTGTTTGGGGACCTAGCCCCCCACCAGTTATCAAAAGTTTAACATCTCAGTGTGTGTTTTAATACCAGGGTAATAGAGATACAATGCCTTTTCTCTGGAGAAATTAAACTGATAAAAACAGAATCTGTTTCATTCCGTTGCCAAACCTTGTTCTCAAAGTCGGGCTGGATGGGGATCTGCAGGCTGTCCGTGACCCCCTCGCCATTATCCCTCACGTAGTAGACCAGCAGGCGGCTGAGGGGCGCCATGCTGTGACTGACAGGGAAACGTAGAGAAGTCACGCAGCTGTCCACCTCGGCCTGGGATGAGGAGCCTGTAACACCTGGCAGAGTGATGCGGGGGTAAAGAAAAAAATTACTGAGGCTATGTAATCTATGTTTAAAGTCAGAAATCAAAAAGAGGGTATTCCAGGTGGAACTTTACTCTATTAGCATCCAGTGAATCACGAGACAGTGAATCCATGTCATACCAGGGAAACGATCAAAGTGCTTACTGGAGGCAGAAGGAGGCTGATCGGTGGTGTGAATGTTTTTATCAAAGGTGACTGTGGCCCTTTTCCCCCGGTGTGAGGCGGTCAGGTTGGCCGGCTGCTGGCCCGATAGGATGATGTTTCCCCTGGAAGCCACCTCGTAGTGCAGGGTGAAGTTACATGGACACGTGGATTTGAGAGCCACCTCGGCCATTTGGCCAATCTATACACACAGAAGGACACAACTGCACCGTTATGATTATTTTTAAGGTTGATACTGTAACGTTGTGGTATAACGTTGTACTCAACAACACCTAATGGCATCAATGTACAGACGTCACCACGTACCTTGAGAGCTGCGCTGGGGCTCTGGATCTGGATGTGACACTTGCTGGGGGAGTACCAGCTACTAATGGACAGGTAGCTGGGCAGGTACTGGTCTCCTACGGTCTTTCCATCAATAGATGTCACTTTGGTCTATGCCAAGCAAAGACAAAAGGTTCTAACTCTTCATAACATTTGCTTGAAATTACCGTCTTACTTCACCCTTTTTATATTACATTAATCTAGAAACTGCTGCCATTACAACCACTGACCTCGAGCCAGACATACTGGGCAGCAGTGGGGATGGAGGGGATCTCAAAGGTGACGTGGCCGTCCTTGGCGATTAGTTCACTCGTGTAGATGTTGTCCTTGGGGGTCAGCTCTGCCTTAACACGCACCCTCACCCCATCAGCTGGGCTTCCATCAGGGTAGGTAACCTCAATCTACAGTACAAAGAGAGGGTTAAAAAAAAGAGTAGGTGGAGGAAAAGTCAAAAGGAGAAAATCTATTATGACCTGATTTATCTTTAACTATCAAGCCATAAATGATGAAGTGTGTGTTAAAAAGCGGCTTTTGTTATCTCACCTTCCCTTTGTAAGGCAGACCCGGCTTGAACTGCTTGCGTGTGTCCTTGGAGTACTTGATGTCGATGAGCTGTTTATGGACGGGCGTTGAATCGTCAAATGTGGTTTGCCTGCTTCCGTCTATGCTGGTCACAGATGCCCAAATGCTCACTGAGCCCCTGAAGTGATCTGCTACGTCCAAGGGCATCATGTCCTTGACACACAGGCTGAAGTTTGCAGAGCCGTTGATCTGAGAAAAGCAGAGGAGTGATCTCATATTGTGAAGGTGTAGAATTAAGTTATTGTGCAAGGGTCTGCAGGAGCATTGTGATATCTGTTGATCAGGAAATAAATCAACTGACCTCCATATTTTTAATCACGGGATGGCCCATCTCGTGACGGTAGTAGCCCACTCCATTCACTGTCATATTCACTGTCAACTTCCCTGTCACTGCTTTCCCAAAGGTGTACCTGTACAACATTGACATGTCAGACCTCTACATCTACAAGACAGCCATGGTCAGTGAACCAAGAAACTATTCAAAAAGCATGATGACTGTCAATTTGTCCATCACGTAAATGTACCATCACGTTAGCCAAGATTGTGGGGACTTTTTTCGATCTGTTCACTGATGAATTCGACGTGACTTACCGGGCCCTGAGAGTGGCTTGCTCGCATGAGTTCAAGTCATGGATGTAGCGCGGCGGATCTACCACCAACTCAAATTTAGGCATCACTGCGAAGGAGGCAACAGATGATTACTTTTCAGTTGCATGATCTATTTGTTTGATTTATTATCTCTTGTTTTGCTTAATATCATTCTACAACGGCACTCAGTGTAATCAAATGTCCTCTAATTTTAGAGATTAACTTTATGTGCATGTGCAGGTTCTCACCATATTTCTGCACCTCAAAGGACTTGTTATATGTGTGGCCCTGCACCTCCACAAAGATAAACCACTCTCCAAACACAGGCTGGTCAGACAGAGGGAAACTTGTGTTCACGACCCCTGTAGGAGAGAAGAATGTAGGTAACACCAAATTAACCATAAACCAACATATGCACTCCTGATAACATAGTAACAATTACAGTGCAGCACTGACTTACTCCAGGACGGAAAAGGTCTTTTAACTCTAGTTATCAAAATCCCAAAGAGAAATCTGCAATGAAATGTGAACATACAAGCTACACAACGATGGTGCACATATATTGCAGAAGGTGTGACTTACCACAGCAGACAGATTTAAGACTCTTCCACTGGACCATCCTCGATCCTCTTGGATCCTGAAAGATCATATTTTGTGTTTAGGTGCTGAACTATGTCAGTTTCACATCTGAATGTTGTTTTTTTACTCAACGCCAACATCGTGTGCCGTAAATGTTGAGTCGGGTTTAACAATCCTTGAACTGAACTTGACCCGGAGACTCAGCTGCCGTCTCAGGCCACTGTCGAAAATACTATCGCAGATTTTCCTCCAGTGATATATATTCTGTAAGTAAGAGGGTAGTAAAAAAACATCTTTGTGTTTGTTCCTGGCTATAAATCATGCAAGGATTTCCGTTAAAAGCCTTTTATGAAACAGCAGCTTGTTATTTAAGCCTACAAACATCTCAGTATCTGGGAAAAGAGAGCGAGGTCAGCAAGTACAGGAGAGGGAGACACCGTATGTGGGGGAGAAGAGAAGAGGATTCCCTTTATGTTGTTTATCCTTGCACTGTTCCAAAGAGCACCCTGTTATCTAGGTGAGCTGCCTCGACTCCTGCTCTGTAATCTCTAACTACACTGGGAACTAAAATTGCCACTGTCCCCTCCCGGACATGGCTCTGCCAACCCTGGGTGGTCCTGCCAGCCTCCACTCACCAAAACATATGCTTCAATCTGAAAAAAGAGAGAGAAAGACAAGTATAAGATGTTATGAATCAGAGTTTTTTATTTTTTTATTTTTTTAAAGAATCCTATGCTTCTTCACGGTGCCTCACCCCACTCTTTCCTTATCCAACAATCATCCATCTGTGAAAGTGAGCACTGCCCTTTACCAGCAGCAGACCTTTATAGCTGCAAACATCAATAAACCATCTGTCTGCACAGTTGCACAGTATATCTGGAGCCATCGCTAACATTCCAAGAGAAATTACTCGAGCTTGCCTTCTGTAAATAGGTGACTGTACATTGCTCTGCACTCAGGGAGGGCTGACTTTCGCCTCATAATTTCACCAATTAGAGATGGAAAAGTTTGTCCATGTTGGTGTCGTTCTATTGCTAAAGTGATAATGGAACATCAATCGAGTCATTTGAACAGATTTGTTTTGTTTTGTTTTTTAAATTAAGGGCTATGGAATCACAGATTATAACTATAAATCATTTTTAGTACCCGTCCATTGCGATTGATGTGTAATCTTTGCAGTGTTTTTCGATTGCATCTGCTGAATGTTTCACTTCTATTTGCTCAACAGGATATTTCATTTACCTTGTCATTTACTGGCCTCAGGTCGGGGGTGACTGTGTAGACGTTGATCAGCACTAAAGACAGAAAAAGAAACGCAGTGTTGTAAAATACAACAGCCTCACATCCTGACAACACGAAAACGATTGTGCATTTGAACAAAGCCAGTGTTTTGAACCCCTGGTTAGTTAGACATAGCATAATGTTCATATTAACACATAATCACCAGGCTTATTTCCATATCAGTTATTCAGTTCAGACCCAGCAGTAACGCGACAGCCTCTGTTAACTCATTTTCAGTAACTGAGTCCAATTCCTACAAATGAGCCTAACTTCTCTGCATATCTGTGCAGTGATTAACTGATTAACTACCAGATGCACTATGAGGGAACCTTTATGTTTGGGTTTGTAGACAGGCTTGTCGGTCTGGATGAAGACAGTTGTGCCTTTGCTCTCCACTGTGACGGTGGTGTAGTTGTGGAAGATGTAGCCGCCCTCCGTGAGGTGCCGGTTCCCCCACACCTTCAGATGGGCCTGGCCTCTTAGCCCATATGGAACCTGGTGGCAAATCCACACACATAGAAGCAAACACAGGACGGATCAGGGCTGGATTTACTGGATTTAAAATTAGGTCACTGGGGGAAGGATTGAAATGTTTTTCCTCTAGAAATGATTCAACTTGATTCAACATTTGAGATTTTTTTTTTGGGAGGGAACACAAGCTACAGAAAAACAAAAAAAGCTACATTTAAACACCAGAGGAAGATGCCAAGCTATAACACTTCTCACTAAACATGACTGTATGTCATGAGAATGAGGGTGGAGGTTACAGGGAGGGGAGAGCAGGCAGGGGGGAGAGAGAGAGACAGAGAGACGGAGGGGAAGAATCGAGTCGTGCATACTAGATTATCTATTCCAGCCTTCGGGAGCGGCGGACCATACATGCACGTCAACAGCTGTTGCATATTATATTGGGGCTGTTACCTTACTCCCAATGAATGAGCAGAGACAGATGTTGCATTACAAATAATGTTAGTGTTGATTTGCATGTTGCCTGAGGAATGTGCACACAGCGGACACGGGGTTCTCACTACTGTGCAGCTGTCACCACCACATAGCGCCGTGCATTTTAACATGTCTGGAAAGCAGCGTGCACACAACGTAGGACACTGCTCGCCCAGAAAACAGATGCAAACGAAGCTGCACAGACGGACTCACCTTTAGTTTGACGGTGCCTTTGTCTAAAATAGAAAACAGTGAGATCGGTTAATGAGGGGGTTTTCTTCAGAGCTTGCCACATACTTTAATACAACTCTCATATCTGTGTACTCATCAGTATAATACCATTAATATTCAATAGTTATAAGAGCTGCTACACCGTGGCAGAGTTTGCCTGGAAGTTCTCACCCTGGGTGAGCAGGACATCCAGCTGCTGCCCGTCTCCGTGCCACTCTTAAGGCAGAGCTAGCACCATCTATTAACAGTGCTGTCAAACAAATCGCACACTGTATACACTGAGTGGCTGGTGGGATGGGATACACTGATGCCTCCAATCATAGATAATGTCTATGGAAACCCGGGCTGGTCAGGAGCACGCGGATGGGGCAGAGGTTAATTAGGCTCACACTGTGTTTTTTTTCTTGTGTTGTGCCCTCGTGAAATGTGTACGTTTTTCGCCAGCATACCCGCCCGTGTGATCTCAACATCGTTCGAATATCTCACAGCTCAACTTGTCAGTGCAAGTTTTCTTTTCAAAAGTAATGCATTGTACCGGTGTAACCTAAGCTTTCAGAATTTGTTCTCACCGAGCACTGAGCCGTGGTTGTGGGCTACCGTCTGCCCCTTCACCGACAGCTGCACCTGGACGCGGGTTTCTGCCTTAGCATTGAAGATGGTTATGCTCACGCTCTCCTCCACGCCTGCTCGAAACACAGAGGGCGCGGCGACCAAATAGCCCCTGAAAACGGGAAAGAGGAAGGTGGAGAGACGAGGATGGAGAAATAAAAAGGAAGGAGGGCATAGGGAAGAAGTGAAGTGAGATAACAGGAGGGCAGAGGGCATGAGAGGGCACAGAGGAGGAAAAAAGTGGAGGTTGAAAAACAGAAGGGATTTTGAGGAGAGGTCAGAGAGGGAGGAGTGACAGGAAGAGGAAGCAGGTAAACATATGATGCATCTTGATAAACATGTATTGCATCACTGCTTGGTTTTTAGAGGCAAACCATCACTCACGTCACTTGACATTCCTGATTCTAAGTGAATATGGCAACATAACTGTAGTGTTTGTTTCCCCACAAATCAAACAGGCAAATATTCACATTTGTCTCTCACTCTGTTTCTCAGTTTCCCAGCGACCCACACGCACACAACAAAATGACACACACACAAACAGGGACATACCACATGGATTTGTGCAGCGAGATTGGGTTTTAATTGCAGTAGTTACCAGGGACACGCTACCTGTCGCTCAACGAGCTCTCTGCTTTCTTTGGGTGGTCTGGCTCCTCTGACAGAGCCTCGGTGTCTGTTTTGAAAAATAACGACTGAGATTCCACACAGTCACTCTGACATTTAATTGAGGGAAGGAGCCCGTCACTGAGGTCGAAGAGCAAAGGTCGGTCTTTGATGATTTATTAAAAGTCCGGGGAAGAAAAGCCCACTTTAAGTTTTATTTGGGTGATGGTATATGTGCCATCTGGCACAGAGGGGAACATACCTCAGGTAGCAGAGGTAGAAGAATAAGGAGCATGGTCCTAAACAACTCACTCGGTAGAGTGCAGTATGTTGAGCAGATGGTAAAAGTGTCCAAATTAAGTCTTATTTATGAGCATGTGTTGATTTGAGGAAAGCAAATGCCAAATCCCCTATGCCGCCCACATAACGCAGCAATACCTGAACCAATTTACCCCTAAACATCTTGGTGTTGATCAAATCACATCAGTCCCGGTCATACCAACTGTAGTTTCTTTTTTAGGGCAAGCAGGCCCACTCGCCCGCCGAAAACCTAACTGAAGATCACACAAATTAGGAGTGAGCAAAGCCTCGAGCGCAAAACCCAATTGCATGCCTGAAAGATCAGGTGGTTGGCATTACAGCACTACTGCATTACAGCCAGAGGCAACAGCGGTTCCTGCGAGAGAAAATCAGAAGAAAATCCCCTGGAAAATAAGGCTTCGGGAGAAGGGAGATAATGCGAGGAAATTGACTCTTTGCGTTTGATCTGCAGTGAGTTTAACCAGCTCTTGGATGAGTCAGGATCAGGTGGTGGAGACCATGCTCCTTTCAGTCACATGGTCTGATGTACTGAAGTTCTCATTGTTTTTGCCCAACTTTTGTCCTCAGCTGAGAGCTGAGAAGGATTTATGTTCTCCTTTGTAGGTGAAGTCCTTAACACTCAGCTCTCTCTCTCTCTCTCTCTCTCTCTCTCTCTCTTTTTTTTGGTTTCAGTCACATGGTTTTATGTCCTTAGCCCTTTGCCAAAAACTCACCCTCAGATGAGAGCTGTTTGATACATGAAAACAATGTGGGCTCTCTTCTGTAAATCAAGTATGTATTAGAAAGTAATTGAGTCTTCTTTTTTTTTTGTCTATTTCCTACATTGAGCTGCATTCCTTTCTTCCCTCTCCCCCCTGGGCAACATGGAAGAAGTCTTTACAGCTCTTCACTAGTATTAACACAACTCAAGGTCAGGATTAAAACACCTGACAGCTGCCTGATGGTATATGGAAGAACCATAGGTCAAGTGTTACCTCTGGTGCTGCAGGGATAATCTGAATAGAATATAGTGACAGAAACATATAATCAAGTCATGGGTTATCACTCAAATGAACAGCAGTGCACTCAGTTTGACAAGTCCAATATCACAACGTTTTACTGGAAGTGAGAGTCTGGTTAAACTCGATAAACAAAGTGTTGTGACGGCACAATGTCGTCATGCGTAATGGCCATGACACACAATATTAAATTGACATGTTTTACGCAGATCAGTTATTAAGACGCCTGCTGCACAGATCTCACTGGAAGGAATAACGTTGCCATGACTCCGGGTCACATCCTTTGAAAAACATAAAACATTTCTTCCTGCTCATTTGGATCAGTGCGATGCGGCACATGCAACGTGTTCCTACTTACTGTCTTTCTTGAGCACAACCTCTGCTCACGTTGCAGATGAACAAAGTCCACGAAAGACTCAGAGCTGTCAAGGACGAGCGCAACATTTTGGCCCCAGGAGCCGAGGCGCTGCTGGATAATCGTCTGTTTCGCCCCTCGTCCTCTCAAGGAGGCTGGATCTCTGAAAAGTTAAATGGAACTTCGTCCTCTCGGTCTACGCATCCATCGGGGCTGGTTGGCGTTGATGGTTGTGCTGCAACCAAAGATCAACTTTGTGTAGTCATCCCACTTTCGCCAAATCCACTTCCAAGCAAATGGTGTTTTGTTGTTTTCCTCCTTCTCCTTCTCTCAGAGCCCAGAGTACACAGACAGTCCTCTCCCATGTGCCTTCACCCGCCCCGGTTCCGTTCTCTCATATTTCAGCATTACAAATAGTGAGCGTCCTCCCACTCCAGCGCGCAAAAGAAAAAGAAGAAAAAATGTCACAGCAAAGAGAAGTCGGACATGTAGCCCGCGATCTGTGCGACTCCTGCTCTGCCGAGCCCCTCGGACGGTGGCGAGTCAGGAGCAGATCAGCTCCAGGCCGCCTTCATTCTCATCAATGCGTCCTCTTCACCGCGGCGCAGCGAGAGCATGACTGGCCCCAGTGTGAGGAGCGGCGCGGCGCCTGCAGCTGCGGACCACGAACAGCTACCTGCACGTCACACGCGCGCGCACACACTCACGCGCGCGCACACATTCACTCTCGGCTCCGTTGGCATCTCCTTTAACGCGCACCAGCTCCAACCGGTTCCTTCCTTCATGCCCTCACTGAGCGGCTGCAACACAAACACAAACACAAACACACTCGGGTGTTCAGGATTATTTCTCATTTACTTGTTTTTCGTCCTGATCGCTGTGCGAGCTGACACCGTTTGCAAACATCTGCTGCCCTCAAGTGGTGAACGGGCTGAGGTGCGGGCTAGTTTTAAATTACAGACAGAAGCTGTTTCTCTTTTAGGTAACAAAAATTTATTGAAATGTTTCATTCTGAGGTACTGCTTAAAAGAATAAGTGAACACTCTTTCACAGTAGGTGTTCCAGCATGTGTTCTGAAATACTGACCCACAAAGACATGATGGTATTAAAATAGCATTTAAACAGTCACAAACACAAACGGTAAACTGTAACATCCTGACAAAAAATTCACATTTTTAAGCACCTTTAGGCACTAAGTGCATGATGAGGATGAAAAAGCACAAGGCGGAACTTGTTTTCGTTCTGAATTAAAACTTGTCTAACACCTCTGGAGCAGGCCCTTCTTCAGACCTGATCATTTTACGGGAGCTTCACAGTTGTGCAGACATTTGCAGTCTTCTGGTTTTCGTTGATTTTTGTCCATCACCTAGTGCTCATCAAGTTTGGATGTGCGTGCTTTCATATACCTTCTCAACAATAACCCTGACCATGAGCCTAGTCTTGCATGTGTATAATCTGGAGAATTTCATTGTTAAATATATTGGCACCGAGCATCCTTGAAGGAGCCCCCAAGCACTGCTTGTATTATTAATTGTCTCCTGTTTTTTTGTCCTCTCAAGCACAGCCATCAATGATATTCCCGACAGTGAGGTCCCTCTGTTTCTCAGCAACTATGTTGTGATACACTTTACAGTGCAGTTTCCCCTGTTCCGGCTCAGTGAATGCAGCCTTGGAGAAAACCACTTGGTCGTCCCGGGTGACCTCCAAGCCGTAAGACCGACACAGTTGGGCTGTAAGAGACTTGTCCAAGAACAAGAGCTGAGCTAGTCTGTCAAGGGGAAAGCGGCAGTTGCGGCTGCTGTATCCGTGGCTGAATATGTGCAGCAGATCTCTACGACACGTCACCAGGTGCCGGTGGAGTGCGCAACACTGCAGGAAGTTCAGCTTCTGAGCCAATCGGAGAAAACGTACGGGGTTGTGCTCCAGAAAGGCCCGGTTGATAGACAGGGCGAGCTTGATGGCAGGAGTCTTGCGGAGCTCTTCGGGGAGCCCCATGATGTGCCATGCAGCACGAGTTGAACCTGGCGGGCGAGGAAAAGGGAAATTATCAGCAAACATGGAGAAATCAAACCAGTAATGTTTCAAAAACAATTTTAAGGTAAAGTAGGAGGTATGAATCTGCAGTGCACAAGAGGAGCCATGATTCATTTGAGGACTTTTTTTACACAATGGCTCAACCCTCAACATACATACAAATATACAAATGCAAAAAAAAACCTGTTAAGCATTTAACTATTACATGTTGTAACTAACCCAAGTTGTACAGAAGACCAAGAGCTTGAAACTCTGCCTGGTTGCGATGCTGCTCTGTTTTAGCTGCGTAGCAATCCAAAAGCCAGCTCAGACACTCCTGTAGGTGCGTGTCATTGATCCGTGGGTCGTAGAGCCGCAGGGGCTCGCCACAAAGACGATACGCGGCATAGACGAGGAAACGTACAGTCGGCTCTAAAATGGCCACACAGTCCGAACCAGATACCCTCTGGATGATCATGTCCTGCTTCACACTGCGCAGCCGATCAAAAACAAAGCTGTACACCTAAAAGATAAAAACGATTTTTTTATATAAAAGAATACATGGCTTTGGATATGGTATTGTTATGTCTCTTTGACTGTAACTTCTCATGAAATAATATAGACCCCAGGAAGAGTAGCTCCTGTTAAGATACATAAGCAGACAGAAGCTGGGGATCTTAATAAACTAAACTCCACTAGTCCAATATTCTTACTGGGCCAGTCAAAAATGAGCTATGTACAAATAAATTAAACAAGCCCTGCATGCTAAAACCCTGTATTCCTATGTCCCAATCTTGTTTTCGATCAGATATTTAATGACAGTACATGTTGTGGCCACCAGTCACTCAGAGTTTCACTTATTTTCATCCAACATAATATGGAAATTACAAATAAAGATTGTATGACAGAATAACCCACAGTGAGTTTCATACATTGGGAACAATCCCATTGAGATACCTCTATGATCCTTTCTGTCTTTTTTTTTGGTACTGTCAAGAGTAGGTTCATGTTGTTTTGGTACAGCCTGTAAATTCAAACTTCACTGATGTTTCAACTATCATAAAAGAGTGCTTAGATGATACCAAAACTTTAGACACCAAGTCAACAATTACATTAATATATGGGACGATTATAAAAACCAAAGGGACTACAACATATGTGAATACTACTAGCCTCAGTCCATGGATGCAGACGAGTGGAAGCAGCGATGTCATCAATGAGGTAACAAACAGTTTTCAGTAACACAGCAGGTGGACGGAGGTCAGTGGGGTTCGTTGCATCTTTCCCGGCAGCTGGTCTGGAATACTCCTTGACAGCACGCAAGGGATCTCCGCTGGGCCGCCGAGTCGTTTCTGTGCCTGCCAACACCTCGAAGCGGTGAAGGCAGTTCTGTGCCTCACGGACCCGCAGCTCATGAGCAGGGCACATTGTCCGGCAGGTCCCCCTGGGCACCTTGTCTTTCCCCTGCTGCTCATTCTTCGTCTCCTCCTCATCCTGCCTCGTCCATGCTTTGTCTTGGCCTCGCCACTGCTCCTGGTTCTTGTGCCACCGCTCCCCTCCTGTTGGGGCACCCCTCCTCTGCGAGTGAGAGCTGTTTGAGGAGATTGATAATTAGCCGAATGTGTGATTTAACAAGAAACAGATCTACATTACAAAAGGCAAGAACAGCAGCTTCTCTTATGTTGACTCACATCAAATTCAAAACTTAATATCTTCCCTCTGTCACACGAACAAATGTTCAGTATTGAGTCTATCAGTGCACGAGTTTTTCCTACATTTAAATACACATCTTCTTAAGACACCTAATAACTCAAAGACATACTAAATTAAATTTTTAAAAATCGAAAAACGTTTTTCTTTTAGTATCTTCTTGCACATTGATGTTCACATCATGAAACACTAACTCAATGCAAGTGCTGTTAAATTGAAGGGAAATTGCAAATTATTATTGACGCTGTCGTGGTCATTCCATGTATTGTCAATGTTTAGTTTATTCAACATTAGAAGCCGTGAGTATAAACGGTCAAAGTGTAGTTTACAGTGTAAAGTGACGCTAGCCACGCAGCTAACGTTAACGTCTAGCCATTAGCTAGAGACGACAGTTAGCTAGTTAGCTAACGACGGCAGTTAACGTCGAGTGACACTTCTGCAAACAAAAACCACGTACGTTTCACTCAGCCAACGGTCAACATTCACTTAAACTACTGACTTTGATGACAGTTTTGACTTAAAAGTGATTTTAAGTGAAGTAAATCTCGTGTTTGTACTCACATGCGACGCGGCGCTCTCCTGCGGTTCATTGGTCCTTCAAGCATGTCGTCACTTTTGAGCGTCATCCAATAAAAACCCGTTCCTGTTGTTTTGCTGTAACGTCATATCCGGTTTTGTTAGTGGCAGGAAAAAAAATTTTTTCAAAGAAATCCGCAAAACTAATCCAGGGTAAAACCCATAGATTTACTATTTAATACCGTAAATCCTTGCTATCCTCTCAGAATAGCCCCAGTGCTTAATGGTACGGATTCCGTAACTTGGTGGAAACGTCCCTTTGACACGCTGGTCCTTGTTGATACAACTGCATCAAACATTTCTGCAGACTTGGCAGCTGTACAGTCATGATGCTGATGTCCTGCTCTACCACATCCAAAATGTGTCTTGTCCAGTAGATTCAGGTGCTGGGACCTGGGAGCCCCTGAAATTCACCAAACCCACTGTCGTGTTCATACGTGCAATGAAGGGGCCCAAAGTGTGACAAGAAAAAACACCAACAGCAGCCTGGACTGTTGAGACAAGGCTTTGAGTTACCTGACCTCTTTCATCATCAGGTCTGCAGAGCTGCTGCTTGCTGGATATTTTTTTTGTTTTTTAGACTGCTGTGTGTGAAAATCCCAGGAGATCAACAGTTACAGAAATACTCAAACCCACCACAGTCCAAGTCACAGAGATCATATCACAGAGCTCCTGACCTTGGCTGCATGATTTTATGCTTGTTTCCCAATAAGTTTTTATAATAGTAATGCATGAGGCACAGACTAGGGCTGCAATGAAATGTATAAAATTAGGCTTCATCGTTAGATCAGTACCAAATCCATTCCACGGGATGATAACAACCCCAAATGTTCAATAGCTATGGTGGTGACATGTTTGCTATATTTTCTTTTGGTGAGAATGGAATCGGTGCTACTTAATCAGCAGTTTAGAATGTATAAACCAGCCTTATTATAAAAAATAAGCATCACAATGTATTCTTAAGTTCTGCAGCACCGCTGTTGCTTGGTGTTCACATCAACTGACAATGTTAAAGACGAGTTCGTCCTGAGTATTTTAACATAGTGAAAGTGCACATTGGCCAAGTTGACTGTTCAATTTATATTTTTATTGTTTTCTGCTTATTAACAATGTTTCATCTATAAAACAGTATCAGTCATTATTCAACATTTACAATTTCATTGTACAGCTGCAAAAAACCCCAAACAAAACTAAAACAGACTGTACAACAGAAGACAGAAGCGGTACAAATATATCGGGACTGGGGCAATTGGAGGGTTTTTCAAAGTGCTTGTACTGTGAATCTCATGCTATGTGGCATCTGTCAATGTTTGGGGCAGTAGAGCTCGTGGGTTCTCCCAGTGCCGAGCTGCTCCTCCTCCACAGCCTGCTTGGCATGGATCGTGTGGCGGCAGACCGATGACGACAGCTCCAGCAGCTCTGAAAATGTTCTAGAACAAAATGGATAAAAGACCAATGTCTGAGTGCAAGTGTAACCCCAACAATGGCAGCATAATTTTTTAGATTCGACTGAATATTTCTTTGTGTTCAATTCCTTAAAACACTAATTAACTATTATTTCCAGCCACAGAAATACAATATTAAACGATTAAAAGGAGATTTTGTTATGAACAGCTTAGACAAAACATTCCTAAACTACAGTGAAATCCTCTGGGAAGGAACGAAATAGCAATAAATCTAAAAACTGACAGAGGAGACCATGTATATACAGCTTTCTCGACATTTGTGCTTACCCTGACAGCTGCTGACTGATCTCTTTAGATGTCATTTTCATGTTCCTAAGGGAATC
The DNA here is from genome assembly GCF_022379125.1 of Scophthalmus maximus. Taxonomy (NCBI): domain Eukaryota; kingdom Metazoa; phylum Chordata; class Actinopteri; order Pleuronectiformes; family Scophthalmidae; genus Scophthalmus; species Scophthalmus maximus. Next base: position 14,618,259 of record NC_061527.1, on the reverse strand, counting down.
TAGAGAGGTTCTGTTGTCGTTATGATCTCCCTCTGTGCACTCCGCCAGCAACCTCTCACTCTCCTTCAGGCAAGCCTCAGCTTTATCTATTATAGGGAGATACAGGCAATTATATGATGATCAAAAACATCAGTTATCATCAGTTCCTGCATAACACGTCACGTCATTTGATATTCACAAGAACACATGCTGGTTAGGTCACGTTGAATAATTCCAAAAATGCTTTTTTGACTAAATAAAAAAAAAAATCACATTGTTGTGTGTCTATTACTTTCATTCAACAATTTCCCTTAACTGTGGTATAATGAGAGTATACCACGGTCTGTCGTGAGCTATTGCTTAATTAATAAAAACATAATAACATCGACATTAATAACAAAACAATCCCTACAGGACAGTATCTGTCAAAATCAGAATTATACTGGCTATGTTACATATGCTCCTGTGGGTTGTTTGAAGAGAAAATTATTTTGTTGGAGAAATTAAATATCAGACATTTAGACGCACTAGTTCGAATTTACCGACATAAGACTCTATACCAAATTCAAATTTTTATGTTGTTACTTTCTGTATGTTTAAATCATTTATTTTTCAAATTTTTAACAATCTTAGCTGCCACCTAGAAATTCCCTTCTGTCCCCTTCAATGTAGAAGTTCTTGACAGGTAGCTCATGTCGGGTGGTGTCAACAGCAGTTGCAAAACACTTGTAGTCCTCTGTGAACTGATTGGCAGCTTCTGCCACAGGGGTCAGTGCAGCAATCTGTGATTGAGAATTTAAAAAATGAGTGATGATGAGAATCATGAACACACAAATACAGGGAACATACATGTTTGTATAAATCAACGTACAAAGGAGAAAAACTGTCTGACCTGCAAATCCAGCAGCTCATTCACAAGCCTGTTCTTTTCTGTGAGAAGGTATCTGCGCTTCTTAGCATGAACCTCCTTACGTAGCTCCTCTTCTTCTTCCATCGTCTGCAGGATCTTTGCCTCTGCGTCAGCCTTCAGTTTTGCAGTGTTGTTCTCCATCTTCATTTAAACACCAGAGGGACAGAGCCAGATAAGTCACAGCATGGGAATCTTGACAAGATGTTTATTTCTCATCAGAGACAGCAGACAAGTCACCTACTTGAAGGACAGTTGTTGACGAACTCACCTTAGCTGTGAGGTATGCCAGGAGGAATGTTTGCATCTCAATGTCCCTCTTCTCCTCCTCTAGGTTCCTCTCGGGCTCTGTGGCATTTTCCATCACCGTTTTCTCTTAGATAAGAGAGAGATTCAAAGAAAACTTTTTAGATTGTCCCATTTGTAATTAACTACAGGCATTGTATGGGGTTTAAACCAGTTTACCTTTAATGACTGAAATGTCAAAATCTGGTCGAAAGCAGTGTCCATCTGAGAAAGTAGACTGCAGAATACTTTTCCCGAGCAGGGATGGTTCCATTTCACGCGTTGTCGTGGCTGTAACAAAGATAACACGATTACTCGAATGTTATGTAAACATCATATTTAGACAATGATAATTAGAACTGAGGGGAAATAAAATGTTGAAAAAAAGATCTTGGCACTACTGGGTTTAACAGCAACGGACTCAACTACAACATTGCACAAAGTATGAGCAACAGCCTTTCCACCTAAAAAATAAAAACCTGTTAAAGAACTAATGAAGTTTACACAATTGCTGCTTGAGAACTCTACAATTAATATCCTCATTGGATTCAAATTGACAAGATCAAAATAAATTGTACTCATCTGTCATAAACAGTGTGAATACAGCTTCACAATTATTACCACTCACTTGTTGCAAGACCCTGTGGGGCCATTGAGCGTCTCGGTGGAGTGGCCAGCTTTGGTCGGACACCACGAGGTTTAGGCGAAGAAGGCCTCGGTGGCACAGCAATAGACTCGTTGGTCAGTGAGTTACTCTGTAAATGGATGGGGGATGCAATGGGATACAAATATGTCCTATTATATAGGTGACAGCATGTTACGAGAGAGAGAGATTACACAATCTGAACAGCATATACACAAGGCAACAACAACATGAAAATTGTACAAAAACATAATACGAAAAGAAGCGATACCTTTGAAAGGGATGTCTTCTCAGCAGACTGCATATATCGAGACTTGACTATAGTTCCACTCGCTAAAGTTGGGTGAAGAAAATGTTTATAATGATGAAAGAAACAATAAAGAAATCGATAAAGCCATGTAACCCTCCATAAAGCATATACATGCATGTCTCATGAGCTACACACTCCCCTTTGAATGAAAAAAAACTAAGAAAAAATATATTAAATTATTAGTGTCCAATGAACTGGACATAAATACTTACATTTCACACCTTTCTTCCCAGTTCCACTGTTGTTGGTTTTATTGACGCTGTTCCCACTTTTCGAGCTGAAAACAAACAAAAAAGTAGCACAGCGGAGAGAATGTTATCATTTAGAAAACGACTCAAACGCAAGCTATCGTGTTAGCTTAGCTTCCCCTTTAGTTACCGTTCACAAAAATATAAAGACGTGTTGCTTTTTTTTACAGGCTTCTTGTTTGATATTTGTGAAAATTAGGAATATGCAGCAAAATGAAACAATAGCCCGAAGCCTGTCGTTTTCAATACAACGGCTTTTTAGTCCGACTGGGATTTCAGTTCATCAAAGTCTCCTCGAGTTTAACTGGCCGAGAATCTGCGAACATACAAGACGCTCACTTCGAAGACGGCGGAATGAAGGGCGACTAACCTTTTGGCGTCGGCGGAGGCATTTTTTAAACCACTCGGCACAGTTGATGTTCTTCTCGACGCCATAACGTTTCGAAGCGACCCGCGGTCCTTGTCGCGGCGGAGAGAGGGAAGCTGGCGATGGAGCTACATCTGAACTGGAGATCGCTTTATTCGACTCTGACGTCACACACGACGGACGGTTTTGAGAAAGACCCGCCTGTACGCCAGTTTTGTCAGCCGCCGGAAACAAAGTAAGGGATACATAAGTTCCGCACTGCGCCGCCTTCTTCTTCTTCTTCTTCTCGCATTCGTTCGAATTCTGACATCTACTGTGCTGGAGTGTGTACAGCCACAGTCATGGTAGTAATTTATTATTATACATTAATAAATACTCATATTTTCTCCAGAAGATACTATATAACCACCAAACAGTCCACAGTGAGCCTGGCAGTTATTCATTCATTAGAGCAGCAGTGGTCAGAGAGATAGAGAAATCCACAGACAGAGAATGGGGCGATGACATATGATAAGACAACCTGAAGTCCTACGTTCAAATATTCTGCTCAAACCTGAAGTATTTGATTTCAGAAAGCACAATTATGTGTCAATAGTACGACTCAAATGTAAGAATATGACAAACTATCAAGTACTGACGTTTTGATTTACATATTTTTAGTATGTGGAGATGCTGTCTCTAATTCCCCAGATTCAAATAACCACAGAATCAGTTTGGATTGGAGGTGACCCTTGAGTCCTTATTAAAATGACTGTAACTAAAAATAAATTAATATAAGTATTAGACCTCTGTTCATTATATTTAAATTATCAATCAAGTTTCCAGCTCCACATCATCTCTTCTTCCACAGTAATATGTTCTCGATCATACAAAGAGTAAACATAATAAGGTGAACATTTTATTAGAAATGCAGTCTTCACTCTTATTTATGAAGCTTATGCTCGTCTTTGTTAAAACTGTGACCGAGAGGTTGTGCTTGCATTAATTTGTTCATATTATTGTTGGTTGCACAGCAAAAATATACATTAGAGAAAGAATGCAACATCTGCTCTCTAGAAAACCCACAGTTGTTCTAGTAGCCACTAGATGGGTGTAAGTGTCTGCAGGATCTGACCAGTCCTGGCCAGTGAGTTGTTGGAAAGCTGTGTGAACTCTGATCAGGTAAGTAGACCATCACAAGAATAACAACAATGAACTTAATATGATACATAGTACATGCAAGCATTATAGAGTGCCCAGTCCAACATTCGTACACGTGTGTGTAACAGGGGCACTCTGATGTTACACACAAACACACAGAGGAGAACTACAACTTCAAGCCCCGATTTTGGTGCTGTCAGCCAGCGTTGCCAAAGATGAAAATCCCCGATGTGCATGTACCTGCATGTGTGCATCTTCATCCCATTTGTGTGCACATGTGCTCAGCAAATTCTCTTACCTGAAGTTTACTGGTTGTTTTGTGTGTACAAGTCTTAAAGAGCGTAATGGATTGCTGATCCCACCTGTCTGAGCTGGTTGCGGACAACAGGAAGGACAATAGGTGGAGAGCGGGTGTGGGACTGGTTGGTAAACACTTCTGTCCCAAGTCACTTCCACAGACATGGATGGATGAGCCACTGTGGTTAGAGCTGGGAAATACTCGTCATCTCTGAGTGGCCATCTAAAACACAAAAAATTTGAGGAATAGAGCAGCGAGTTTAACATTTGCACAAGAATTTTACTCTGTATCCGTTACTATCTCCTAGCAGTATTTTAAATTTAAATGTTAAAACATTAGTTGAATCTGATTTCTGTAAAGTGAATATGCTGAATAACATCCAGGCACCTTCATTCTGACCTTTCAGCTTTAATGAATTTTCATGATAAAGGTTGAACATTCGGGGCTTGGCACTACAACAAATCTTTCACAAATACATGTGTGCGTGTATATGTGTGTGTGTATGTGTGTGTGTGTAAAGGCCGGGTCTTATAATTGCTCTCCCCTCTCTAAGTCTAATAAAGCCTTGAGGCAGGCTGCTGTGTGTCCGCATGCTGCCTGTCCATCTCTCACCACCAAGCAATGCCAGGACCAATACCTGCTTTGAGGTGAACAACTAGTGCTGTTGACGAAAATGATATGAGCAGCATTCGCACTTTTATTTTGATATTGGTATTTTTTATTTTTTTATTATTTATTGGTATAATGGTTTCCTTTTACTTCTCTCTGTAGTAAACTGTGAGATTCAGTCCACTGCAAGAAGAGCTGAAATGAGAGAGAGAGTGAGAAGTGCATGCTGAAAGACAGAAGTATGAAGAGACATGGAGTCGCTGAATGAAAGTCCTTGTCTCCTTTCTGAGCCCACCGCTCATGTCTGTCTCTCTGCTCCGAAACTCTGACGTCTAATGCAGGATTTGTCTATGTCACTGTGACCTCACTGATACTCCCCCACTGCCACTTGAAGACATTTTTGGACGGTAAAAATGTGAGATGAAAGAAGCTTTAACAAGTGTTCTGGGTGAAGTGAAAGAAAATGTGTATTCAGCTCTCCTGATACATGTATGAACACATGATGGCATACACTAACACATCACCCAGCCATGCGGCCCACACACCAGCCCCTCTTCCCTTTGCGGGAAAGCGTTACTCATCACCAGCCAGTCTGCCGGTCTGGTCCACATAGTCTTCCAGGAATGCCTCAGAAAAACACATGGCCTTGTACAGCAAAGCCAACAAACATTAGTTGCAGCACTAAGTTGGATATCGGAACAAAATCCTTCTCAATCTGATTATCATGCTTTGGCTTGTGGGTATATGAATTAATTCATTTAGCCTTCAACAACTGATGTTATAATCTTATTTGGTCATCTGACTGGATCGGTAAATTTATTTAACAAAATCTTAAAATACTGAGGGTTTTTTTTTATTCAACAGGCAAGGCATGTACATCCTATCTTACAGAACTCAACTTTGGGTTTTGGCCACCTCGGCTTTCAAGAGCAGACAGGTGTATGATTTCATGTGTTTGCTCTCAATTGTACGAGTGGCCCCAGCTACAGAGAGCAGCTGAGGAAAGACATAACCAGCTTGCCTGAAGCTCCCGGTGTTAAGTCATTAAGCTCCTCTCTGTTAGCTCACTGTGGTATAAGCACTTGAGTATTAGGTCAGTGTTTACTTCTTACCTTCGTAATATCTGGGCGGCTCCATTGATCATTTTGTTCCTCTAAAATGTCCAAATCTGAGCACTTAGGTTGTTTTACGTTGGAGGTGATATAGTGATAGCAACAGAAGCTTTATAAGAATGGATAAACAACCACTGCCAGTTATTCACACTAATATGCTCTTGTGTAGAGTATACATGTATTTGTAAAGAGGAGTTAGATGACAATGCTGATACCACGCTTCATTTCTTATCCGTATGTCCTTATAGAAGGCTGGAAGTAGTCTCAAGGCAACACACATAACCTGAAGGCTTGTTTTCCACCTCATCCGTGTGTCCCTCACTTCCTAATTACTTAAATACGGTGCTTATCTTTGCAGGATGTGACCTCAGCTTGGTGTTCACCACGGCGGATGAACCCTGCAGCATGCCTGGTTGCAGTGCTGTGATGCTGGGGGATTTCATTCCATCAGTACAGGTCAAAGGTTCATGTTCCTCCATGAATGAAGAATTGCAGGAGACACCGAATTTTTTTTGTAGCAAGTAGAATCGGTTTCTCCACTGCCAATTTTAAAGGTAACACAGCATTAAGCTGAGGCAGAAAACAAAACTAAGAATAAAGTAAAGATGCTAGTACATGCTGCTTCAGAGTATAGTATACGTGTGTGTGAGTATGTCTAATTGTAGTCGTTTCTCTGTGAGCAGAGCACCCATGTGAATTTTCACGAATGAAAGATGAGCACCATATAAGCAAGCATGACTGGCTGAGTGTGTGTGTGTGTGTGTGTGTGTGTATGAGAGAGAGACTGAGTGTGTGAGAACCATGTGCAGTGCTTTAGCAGGGCAGTGTAGCGTGCAGTGCAGGAGTGAGCAGAGGCGGCCCAGGCCAGCACAGACCCAGAACCCTGGTAATCCCTGCGTTTTCAGGAGCCCTGGCCCGTACTTGATGAGCTTGAGCAAGAAAAAGGTTGCGCTCTCTTTTGTTTCTCTCTCTCTGTCCCTCTCCCTTTTTTATTCCCCCTCTTTTTCTCATGCCCACTCCTCCCCCCCACCCGTCCCTGTCCCCTGGAGCCACTTTGCGAATGAATGGATTCCAAGTGTTTACTCAGCAACTCTGTCTGTCCCGCTGTCCCTCAGTATTTCTCAGTATTTCAAGAGGAAGGCACCCTGCAGACTAACTACCACCTGAGACCACCATAGATTGTAGGTGTGCACTTTACAGAAAACTGGAGAATATGTTGTGGAATGCACTGCGTGCAACTGCCATCATAATACTGTTTCCTTGTAATGCTGTTTCTTGTAAAAAGAAGGTGCACACACATCCAATCATTGTCTTTTACAGCAATGTCCCACTGCTTTTCTATCTGCCTTGAAACTGCAAGTGCATGGTTTGGATACAACATCTGTTATTGTTGTTCAATTTTTGTTTTCAGTTTGACAGCGAGCACATAATCCAAAAACAACAAGTGTCTTACATCCAAAACCTCTATTTATAGGTGATAATAATGTTATTAATTCCAAAATGAAAAAAAAGCATATTCAAACTAATATGCTTATGGTATTGCCTAATATTCTAGATTCTTTTATTTTCTCTGTTTAGACATATTACATTCTGCTACTTTAAAGTGGGATTCAGGCTTCAGTTACAGAAACTAAGAAACTTGTAGTTCAAAAATAGGCAAACAAGACAGTTGTTTCAAATGATATGTAGGATATATAACATTTAAAAAATGTAATCATCAGCTTGAACTACTTAGATCAAAGCTTTTTCGTCTGTAATACAACACTTTAGACAAATGTGTATGTGTCTGTCCGCAATAAAAGCATATTACAAGATTCCAGCTACAGCAAACAACTTGTGGCTTATCCAAGTACTATAATTCTTGCAAGATAACTTTTTTCTTACATGCATAATTGAAGTTAAATAATGGCACCTTCAGTGTATTGATGTATGAGGGTTTGGGCTCTTAATGGATGCTGAACAGACCCAGAAATTGGCAGTAAAATAGCAGCTATTTGGCTTTTTCTATCTTGTTTAATTTGACAGATACTGATTTGGATTCCAGTGCAGCAGATAAGGGGGGTAATGTCATACTGTAATAATGGTACCACTGGAACTGGACAGTGGAACTGGACCTGTTTTTTCAACTAAAATATGCACGTGCATGTTGGTGAATGGATGCGTAGAACAACGTGGCCAAAATCGTAAACATAAACCGACCACAGTACAGGACGAGCGTGTGGGGAGCGTCGAAGTGTAGGGAGACTCTGGTCGGGTGGTGGGGTAGTTTGGGAGGGGAGGGGATTAGCAAGAGGCCGCAGGCCCCGAGGCAGAGGGCCCGTTTCCTGGCCTGAGCCCCTGTTTGTCCTGCCTGACCTGACAGCTCTGGGGGCAGATCCTGCGTGGATACAGTCCTGCTCCCACGCCTGTCTGAAGCTGTTAGCCACTGGCTGTGAGTAGCTAGCTGGGCTTAGTGTTGTCTGAGCTGCGGCTGGGTCGGGAGGGGTCCAGTCATCTGTGTGTGTGTGTGTGTGTGTGTGTGTGTGTGTGTGTGTGTGTAACATCTAGTAGAACATTTATGACTAATTACTTTAGTTTGATTATTTTTTTTCATCAGCCCTGCTAGGAGGAACAACAAGTCCCTTAAATAATCAATTAACCAATTAATCAATTTGTATGGATGCATATGCACAAATTGGTGATAAATTAAAAGGAGAATTGAGGAGAAGTAAACTTTTAAATAAGGTGTTTGGTCAGTAAACATATTGTCTAGAATAGCTTTAGTGCACTTTGGCAAAGAACCTTTTGCCAGAAGATATTCACTCCGTTTCGACATTGACAAGAGAATAAAACTGTCCAACAATCTGGCCCAATATCTCTCAGCAGTATTCCAGTAGATTGATGGTGACAGGAAAGGCCGTGGTATACGATGCCCATCATTTTGAAACCCATCAAAACTATTCAGTGTCCCTTGTGTCCTTGTGTATGGAAACTCCCCAAATCCATGGTTTCCCCCTTCATTTTATCCCAATTTGTCACCTGCCTTCACGTCATTGTGTTAATAAATGTTCGTGCAACACGAGGCTGCCTTGCTAGACTCGTCCCCGAACATCGTATCACCCACAACAACCCGCAGCACCTCTCCCCGTGTTGTTAAGAGCGATGGCGGCAGGTCACCTCCCTGTGTATCTTTTCCCTTTGTAATTAACTCCAACCCTCTATTGGCCTAAATAATCAATTAGAAGCACCATCACACGATTGTGTTTGAAGGGGTGTTGTCTGCATATACCAATTGTGTGCAGAACGGTGTTTTCACTTCGAAATCCATAAGATAACACACCTCCTCTCCGGGCCAGGGGTCTGTTTGATTATCACTCTCCAAAAATGAAAATGAAATGGAGGGATATTTACTTTTCTTCCCCAAAAGCTTTGATAGCTCAATTGCTTGTTTTCAGTGGCATGTTATTATTTTTCAATTGGTGGATTGTCCGTTGGGTTTGGAGGAGCACTGAGCGGCTCTGTGCGTGTTGTTTCTGCCCTGGATACACCGACACAGAGCAGTCAGAGAACAGCAGAGTGACAGGGTCGGAGGGAGAGAAGGGCTCATCAATGAAACGCTACTAGTATTAAAGGCTCCATTTAACAGGGTTCCACTAAGGGGGTTTTCTCACATCAGCAATAATCATGGTCCATAAGAATGCTCATGCGCTGCATGTTACCATGACAAAAGGCCTTAAAAAAAGGTATTCTTTAGTAACTAAATCCAAGAATACAAGCATGTCAACCCCAGGGGACCGGAGGAAAAACTAATTGGTGAAACATACCCCACACTCAAACTATACCTGTATGTGTATACCATCATCTATGTCATCATTTTGTGTAAAATGTGATATCACAGTGTAGCTTATGTTCCCTTTATGGCTCAGGGGAATATTAGAATTACCTTCTGGGATGTTATCCTCCTGCCTCCATCGTCACCAGCGAGCCAGTGGCGTCATTCGTGCCCTGCCTTATAAAACTGTCAACGCCTTCCTCTCACCTGGACTGACTGACACACACACACACACACACACACACACCCGGGGCAGGACGGGGGCTATTTTGGGGGCCAGCGTATGCAGTGGACCAGCCACTGTTAAAATATACACCTCTCCCTCTCTCGGCCGAAGATTTCGTCAAAGAGCAGAGCATCCCGTGTCTTTCTTTTATGAATCTGGCAAATTATTCCTACTTCTCTGGCATGTGCAACATGACCGCAGAGACGCAGCACTCGCCCGCCGAGGCGAGTCCTGTCCTCCTGTCTCCAGATGTGAGCCTGGACTCGCCGCTGCCCCTGATGCTGCAGGCCCGGTCCAAGGACAACGTCTTGATCAAGTCCGAGCCCGGGGCAGGCAGCCCGGCCGCGGAGGACGGGGCCGCCCTGGGCCAGGCCGAGGAGGAGCACCTGCCCGCCGGCAGCCGGCGGAGGAAGAGGCCCGTGCAGAGGGGGAAACCGCCCTACAGCTACATCGCGCTCATCGCCATGGCCATCGCCAACTCGCCCGAGAGGAAGCTCACCCTGGGCGGCATCTACAAGTTCATCATGGAGCGTTTCCCCTTCTACCGGGAGAACTCGAAGAAGTGGCAGAACTCCATCCGCCACAACCTCACGCTCAACGACTGCTTCGTGAAGATCCCCCGGGAGCCCGGCAGGCCGGGCAAGGGCAACTACTGGACCCTGGACCCCGCGGCCGAGGACATGTTCGACAACGGCAGCTTCCTGCGGAGGAGGAAGCGCTTCAAGCGCACGGACGTGAGCACGTACCCCGGCTACATGCAGAGCTCGAGCGCCTTCACCCCGACCCCGATGGGCCGGCCCTCGTACCCCAACACCCTGTACGCCGGGATAGGCTCCGGCTACGGCCCGCAGCTGGCGGCCACGTCCCCGCACCACCCGGCCATGCTGCATCACTACCAGGCCTCCGCCGGCGTCGGCCAAGGGCAGCCGCGCATGTTCAGCATCGACAGCATCATCAGCCAGCAGACGGGGGCGCAGAGTTGCCCGGGCGCGGAACTCAACCCGCAGGCGCTGCAGGCGCTGGGCGGCGGCGGCGACCTGGGCGCCATGACCCCCGGCTGCGACCCGTCCGCGTGCTTCCAGGGCCAGGCGGCCAGCCCCTCGGCGAACATGCTGGGCAGGGGCAGCGGCAACGTCGGGTACCCCTACTCCTCGTCGGCGTCCCCTCCGAACCTGTCCGCCATGACGCAGTCCGGGTTCTCCCCGGGGAGCTCCCAGGTCTACTGCCCCGGCAACCGGCTCTCGCTGCCGGCGCTGCGCCCGGGCCCGTGCGCCGAGCACACGGAGCAGCTGCTGGGCCTCTCCGGCCCCATGAACTCCTACAACAACAGCTACATGCGACAGGCCAACTTCGCGTCGGGATTAGACCGGTACATGTGAGACGGTGCGCTGGAAGGAAGGGATTCGGTGATAGAAACATCGCGGGCCACTCGGGTGTCCCGCGCGAGAGAAAATATGAGAGAAGCACAGTTGGCATCATTACATAAATGGTCAGAAGTTTGTTGGCATATGACAGCCTGCGCATCAAAAATGCCTGAGGTGGCTCAGTGTTGTTCCATCGTGCTCCTGTAAGAACTTGTTTATACATCGAAATGAGAGGACCGAGCCTCGTGAAAAGAAACATTCCTATATACAAAAGCCATTTAGATCCGTTTGACACATTCCATGAGTGTATCTCAGAGTTTACTGTAAATCTTATTGTGACACATATCGTTCACATTTCCTGTGTTTTTTGCTTTAAGTTCACGTGCATGTGGTCATTATAAGATTCAAGTCTTCTTCTTCATGTAAATAGTTTGTAAAAACTTTGATATTATTGTTGAAGACAGGTGCTCTAAAAATAAATACATTTTTTAAAAACCGTTGGTCTTTATTTTTTTTGACGATTTAAATGTGTTTTGTTTATTTATTGAAGTTTACTCTATAATTTTTTTCTAATATATGAGGCCACTGATCAATAACATCCTTCGTTTGTTTAAACAAAGTTTTATTTAAAATGTTACTATTTGATAACACACACTGAAAATAAGATTCATATTCAAATATCTTTTAAGGTTAGTTCTTTAGTATTGCATCAAAATTGAAATTGGAAATCTTGGCCTGTTGTAAAGCAAACTGAATGTTTCATAATAGCCTTGACACATAAACACAAGGAAAACACTTAAAAACTTTACACACTGGTTTACATATTAAGCATACAAGTTAAACCCAATAAATATTTAGAAACAGCATCATCATCGTTTCACAGAAATACAAATTCCACGTCAGGAATTGCTCACACATAATGAGCTAAAATCTTTCAAACAGTTACACACAGAATCAAAATACTCTAAAAACACATATCCAGCTTTATGGTTTCAAAACATGAAATGCATCATTAAAATGAAGAGAAGCTGTATCAAAAACAGGTGTAAAAGAATTATGAATGCAATTTGTATTTTTTTCATATTGGACTGGAGCCTCTATTACACTTTAAATATCTCTTTTGAAATTATCTTTATTATAGTTTAATTGTTTCCCCCTTTTAGTTCCTTTATTTTTAAATTCACCATATAAAGTTCTTATTCAAAATGTTTTGATTAATTTAACTTTTATTCTTTTAATATACTTTTATTTTCTCACTTTAACATTAATGCTTGCATGTCACATTTGAAATTGATTTAATCAAATCTACGAAATAATCACTGGTTATGAACAAAGCTGTTGTTCAGATTTAATTCTTTTTGCTATAGTTTTCTTTTGAAAATGAAAATATTAGATGGACATTAATTGCAGTTCATGAAAGTTGCTTCCGTAGACATCTGGGGTCATATGGAAATGAAGAAAGCAAGGGTAAAAGTTAATGTTAGTAAAAATATAAAAGTTATAAAAAAAATTACATTTAAAAAACAACAACCGGCAATTCACCAAAAAAAAAAAAATTGAATAACACAAAAGAAAGAGAGTTACAAAAGTGTATACAGATATAACCCTACTAAAATTACCTCTGATATAGTTTGCTTTTTATTCAGGTGATCCATATACCAATAATCTGGTTTTCCATTCGTATGTGTAAATTACAGACAGGCCAGGTGAAAGTTGCTAGTGCTCAGAATGTTTCCACTAATAACAATCATGACATGAGATCGTTAAGGTTACTGTACATGATGCTGCCTTCTTTGCTTTGGGGGTAACTGGAGTTAACAGCGGCTACTGGTTTAGAAAGTTCCACCACTAGATGGAAGCAAAAGCAAGAGATGGTAAATCAAAACTTTTCAAATTGAGATTATTATTTTTTTTACAATTCGTATGTTTGTTGCAAAACTTGCGATTATGATGAAGTAAGCAGATCATAAGGTTACAAATGTTGATTTTTGTGACTACAATGTGGTCGGTTGGTTGGGTGTACAGTATGTTGGAAGTTTTCCACAGAATAGAGAATGATTCATTGAATTTTTGAGTCGTTCTATTGTTTGAGGAAGCACTGTCATAGTTTTTTGTGTTCTGCTTCCTGGTCATACTTAAATTACAGATTTATTTTTCCCCTTTACCCCCAGAGTTGTTTAGTTAATTGAAGAATTGTGTCTTCTTTAAGCCCTGGTTCCCTTAGTGGAAAAGATCATTAGTACATGGTTTAAGAGATTCAAAAACATTTTTCTGTAGAGAAAGAAAAATCTGCTGGTGCAAAGAGGCAATTCATGCAGAAATATTACGCTACAAAACTCAAGAAATATCTCAATGTGATGTTATCTGAACCACAACAAAAAGGCAAACAACTTTACTACTACTATACATCTACTTCTCAAAGTGAGCGTTGCAGGACTGGTGTATGGCTTCAGTGTCTGTAGACGTTTAGCAGTAGTTCAGCTATTAAACCTGAATAAATGAGAAACGGGATAATCAGAATATCCAGATGCCACTGCTTTTCTGGTTCCTGATGATGTCATTCAATGGTTAGTGCCACACTGATGGATAAGGGGTCACAGAGTCGCAGTGCAGCCTGAACTCTTATCTAGACGCCACGTCACAGTCTTGTAGACTGTGACGATGATCTCATCATCTGTCCGACAGCCAAAGTACCCTGATGCTGAGCTGGTACATGTAATGTGATTACAGTGATGTACAACGCTGCTGCTATAGTCTCTAGATACGATCCGACAGATGATCACATGTTAACTATCACATTGACTCTACGGGTTCCTGTTCATTTTAGAATGCATTTCAAATTTGTTATACCTACACATGTCCTGGTCCTTTCTGAACCTCCGCACCAAGCTCCTTGGTTCTCTCTCCAGGACTTTTTACATGTACCTCGGACAAACTTTAATCGGACTCCTCTAAAACACATCAGTTCGGCTCAGACAGAGTTGTATCTCATCTGGTGCCCTTATGTGTTTTATTTTGTTTTTTATCTGACTCTTTTTTGTTGATATCACTATGAGCGTTAAGCACTTTGTGACAAATAAAGGTGAATAACCTTTGCTCACCAATTGCGTTACTTTATACATTACCTTGTTAGACATTGTTATTTGAAATATGAAGACAATAAATCCACATTTCTTTCTGGGTCTCACTGATATGACGGTACAGCATTTTATGACTTTGATTTGCAGCTTTCTCGTATTTCAGCAGCAGCTATAGTCTTCAGTTTGTTTTTTTCAGTTCAACTTTACAGTGGAACTGTATTTCCCTGTTGTAGGAATAGATTCGTGTAGCTCTGACACCAGCAGGGGGCGCATCAACACCACAAACTACGATAACAAGACTCTCATGCTTTCGGCCAGATCACAGACCCACAACACTAAACCTAGAGAAACTTGAAATCAGCTCTTCAACTTTGCATATTTTATACGTTAACAAATCTGAATAATTAGGGGGAAAAAAAGATAAAAACTGATACGATTGAATATGTGCAACTGCACAGTTTTCTTGACAACTGATTTTTTTTAAAGTGTAAACGAATAATTTTGTTGCCAATATTCTACAGGCTGCACACAAAACGTATTTTTTTTAATGGGTCACCTAGCTTATACGTTTAATCGAATGACTGTCAGATACAATATTTGGGTCCAATATAGCAAAAATCAACACGTCTGTGCATAAAGAATGACAGGTATTTATTTTTTTTAATCACTAAGTCATGCAGCCAATTATATGGTACCTATTGCAAAAATGGTCTCCCGTGAGACCTGGGGAGAGTAATGTCCCAGTGGGACAGTTGTCATGAAAGTCTGGGTGTCTATTTCAAATTTAAAGGGTTTGTGAAAGGCAGGTCAGAGAAGATCAGAGCACACCCGGCTCAGTCAGGGCTTATGTTGGGTATTAAAGCTTAATGTTTGAATTCAACTTGATTCTTCCAATAAATAAAAAGGGCGCACTGACTACATGGGCCATGTGTGCCCTCGGTGAATTATGCAAAAAATGCACACGGATAATGTTGTGACAAGGAAAATACAAAACTATGAGAGTGATGCAGGGAAAAGGCAACGGGCCAAACATCTCCAACGAGGAATTTAATACAGGCAAATTAACCAATATATTAGGAACAGACGTAGACCAGCCCCGTTTGTAGAACCTGTTATTAAACATCACACTAATTGTTCAATAAAAACTAGTTTTGGGCATCAACACCTTAAAACTCGTAAAGAGTTGAAAATGTTAAATATAAGTCAAACGAAGGTAATATGAATAATCCTATTGTCCACAACATCCAGATTTTGTATTTACTATAACCTATATTCAACAGAGTGAGGAAATTTTTCATTTCTGAATTTGACAAACATATTATGTTTGAACAGGAAAAGATAATAATAATAATAATAATAATAATAATAATAATAATAATAATAAAATCATCATGATGGTAATAACAATAATAATACAAATAATAATTCGAGGGTTTGATATATGTAACATATCCTTGTAACCATATCTAAGTATATCCAGATTTGAAGATAAAAATAAATTTAAAAAAATGACCTGAATGTATTGTGTTTGTAGCACCATCGGTGTGCACCTTATATTTTGCACACTGCAAAAAAGAAAAAAAGAAAAATGATAAATACACAGAAATATGTACAGAAATAAACTCGAAGTTAAAAGTTACAAAGAGCAAAGTAAAAAAGGGCATAATTTGGTTTTAAGTGAGACAATTTTTTATATTTCTTGAATATGCCCACGTTAAGCCCCGTATATTGAAGTAGGGAGCGAGGGAGATTCTCACCTACACCGTCAAAATGCATCGGAACGACAGATATGATCTTTCTGTTATTTTTCCATTCAATTATTTGACCCTTCATGATTTTAAGATTCAAGCGGCTGATATTACTTTTTGCAGGGTGATCTCGTCCAGTTCCTGGTAACAGTGACTCAAAGACCACGTGACCAACGCGCTCCTATAAATACCTCCTGAGAGCTAGGGAGGATAGTGTGACAGTCTGGCTGGATACCTACCCAATCCCGTGCGTAAAAGATATTTTGGAAACATACTTGGATATCCAAAAGTAGCTTTATAAATGAGCCACAGCTTCCACCGATCCCGGGCGGAATCAATCGCAACCGAAGTGTGTGTCGGTGCAAGATCGAAGATCTTTGACTGTCATTTTTTCTTTTTTTTTTACGCCTGAAAACCAGAAGTTGTTCGCTGGATGAGAACCTCGCACGGCCCCTGCCTGACCAGCCTCGGACGACCAGGAGTTGCCAAAGCCACAGGTCAAAGAGTTATTTAATACTTCCGATAGCTTCTAGCCATGTGTGCGTTCAGTAGTTGGAGATAAAGCTGCAGCAGAAGTCTGGTGTGGTTGTGCGCGGGAGAGAGAGAGGGAGAGAGAGAGAGCGCGCTCTCGCTCAGCAGCCTCACCGGACCACGGGAGGAGGACATCTGGGAGAGAGTGGGGAAGAGAAGCGGCGTCCCCGAGGATGACTTTAGGGACGGATATGTCCGATAGCTCTGCATTGTCCGAAGACGTGGACATCGATGTGGTCGGGGGCGACTTGTCCGTTGGAAAGGACGGAAAGTTCATTCACCACGAGTTCAACTTGGACAATGACTCCGACGACAATTACTCCCAGAACGCGGCCGAGAGGGGTTCCTCTCCGGGGCTCAGCAGCTCCGACTGCCCCTCGGACCAGATGGGGTCGAGCGCAGAGGCCGGCAGCGTGATCGGGGACAAATCCAGAAAGAGTGCACTTGTGAAGCCCCCATACTCGTACATTGCCCTGATCACCATGTCCATCCTGCAGAGCCCCAAGAAACGCCTCACCCTCAGCGAGATCTGCGAGTTCATCAGCAACAGATTCCCCTACTACCGAGAGAAGTTCCCCGCGTGGCAAAACTCCATTCGCCACAACCTTTCCCTCAACGACTGCTTCGTGAAAATACCACGGGAGCCCGGCAACCCGGGGAAGGGCAACTACTGGACCCTCGACCCGGATTCCGCGGACATGTTCGACAACGGGAGCTTCTTGCGCAGGAGGAAGCGCTTCAAGAGGCACCAGGCTAATGAAATCCTCAGGGACGCCGGTGGTTTCCTACCCGGGTTTGGATACGGCCCGTATGGATACAATTATGGACTTCAGTTGCAGAACTTCCACGCAGCTCACAACCCGTATCACCCGCACCACACGGGCGGTGCGTTCCCGTTCCCTAACGCCCCCTGCACCTTGCCCACATCGGCCACCATATTCCCCGTGCCGCATCCCCTGCCCTCCCTTCTTGCGGCCGATTTGAGAAAGCCCTTTTACCCCCAACTCAGCCCTTCTCTGCCGCCTCTCAAGACGGACTCCAGCACTCCGAGCCGACCTTCGTTCTCCATTGACAATATCATCGGCGCGGCCAACCCCTCCGCCTCTTCCTACAGCGCGCAGCCGGGCAGCCAGGCTCAGATCCTGGCCATGTTGACCCCAGCACTGGCCTCCGCTTCCAGTCATTTGACCCTATCACAGGACAGCATACTGCAGCCTGGGCCGCAGAGCGAGGCTTATTCAAACAAAACCCCGAATATGAACACTTGTCCTTTCTAAAAACAAAAAGAAAGAAAAAATATCATCAACAAAATGCCCTTTGAAAACCTTTTACTAGAAAGAAAAAAAAGCCACTTGTGGCGCCGTCCCGTGTGAAGGTAGGCTGGACATTCTTGCTGAAATGAGAGTGTTTTTGCGAACAGACATGAGGGAGGAGAAGAGGTTTTATTTATGGTTTGTAAATATGTGTATAATATCGAGAGACAAACGGACGAGAAGCTCGGCTCGGCGCGGGATCTTTTTCAAAACAATGCTGGCCTGCAATCCGCCATGTGGCCTTCATTTGTCAGCGGGGAGGGAAACATGAAAACGATCCTGTTATTT